>NW_028254279.1:0-122973 GCF_964263255.1 Lissotriton vulgaris | reverse complement strand
ACCCCTATCATGCTTTTAACTGGTAGCAATTTCTAACCAGTCCTTAATTTCTCAACCTAATATTTGCTCCAATTAATTCCCTTCCTTTCTCTCCCATCCTCTTTTCCCTTCCCTTTACACCTCCCTCTCTGCTTCCCTTCTCTCTCCCGTCTGACCCCTTTTCTGGCCTCTTCCACTCCCATCTCTTCTCTTTCCTCCTAACTTCACACATTCCTTTAATTCCCACCCACGCCTGTCTCCTATTTCTTTCCCTTCCACTCTCTTTCCTTCATTTCATGTTCCTTTCCTTCCATTCACTTTCCACTCCCTTCACTTTCAATTCAGTCATCTCGTTCCTCTTCGTCATTCCCTTATCATCTTCCCTTTCTTGCTTATTTCCTCCCTCCCCTTCTTTCAACATAACTAACCATTCCCCTAACTCTCATATTTCTTTCCTTCCACTTCCCTCTTTTCATTCAGCATCAATGCCCATTACACTGGACCCGTAAAGCCTTCCCTTTACTTTCTCCCCTTCTATTTCCCTCTCAATCCCTTCAGTACTCCAGCCCATCCATTTCTCTTCTCTTCTCTTCTCTTCTCTTCTCTTCTCTTCTCTTCTCTTCTCTTCTCTTCTCTTCTCTTCTCTTCTCTTCTCTTCTCTTCTCTTCTCTTCTCCTCCTCCTTCTCTCCCTTCTCTTCAACTTCTCCTTCTCCTTCTCCCTTTCCTTCCCTTTCATAACCAAACCCGCTGTTAGTCCATCTACATTTTCTTCCCTGTTCCTCATTTACTCTTACCTACCTCTTTAACCATTCTATCCTTTCTGCTTTTCCTTTCCTTCTTCCCTTTTACCCATTCCATTTTCCTTTCTCTACACTTACTTATTTCATTCAATTCCCTCTGTTATTCAACCTGATATTCCCTTTCCCCCTCTATCTTTTCCAAGCTCCACTGCTGCATCCTACCCTCATCCATTTTTTCTCCCTCCCTCTCCTTTGCCTCCTCCCCTCACTTCCTCTCCTCTCCCCATTCCACTTCTCCGCTCAACTTTCCCTTTCCTCCTTTCATCTCTTTTAATGTGTCGCCTCCATCCCTCCCACTTCCTTTTATCTCCTCTTTCTCCTCCCTTCTCCTTTTCTTTCCCCTCCTCACCTCTCTTCTCCTTCCTGCCTCTCTCCTCACCTCCTTTCCTCTTCCACATTCCCTCATTTTTGCTCCTCTTCCCTCCTTTCCACTTGTCTACTCCCACCCCATCCAATCCCAGCCTCACTCTCTTCCTCTTTCCTCCCTCTTTCTCCTACCTCCCTTCTTCCACGTCAATTTTGTCTTCCCCCACTTATCTCGTCCATCCTTCCCTCTCCTCCCTGTCCCCAATTCTCCTCCACTTACTTCTTCCCTCAATACTTCCCTCGTTCCTTCCTCCCCAATCCCTTCTTTCCTTCCACTTCACTGCTCCCTCGTCCCCCTTCTCTTCCACTTCCCTCAACCCCACTCTTCCCGCCCATCTCCCACTCCCCTCTTTCCTTCTACTTCACTCCTCCCCAATCCCCTCTTACTTCCACTTCCCTAATCCCCACCCCCCTCTCTTCTTTCCCGTCCACCTACTCCCCTCTTCCCTCCTTCCCTCGCTCGTCTCTCCTCTTCTGTGGCCACGTTCTCCTCTTATCTTCCACTTCTCACCACCCTGTCACCCTCTTTTGTTCCATCTCCCACTCCCTTGTTACTTTCCACTTCTCTCCTCCCCACTCTCTTCTTCCCTTCGGTAAACAGTCAGAATATCGAGTTTTTATTGTCGACTTGCACTAATATCAAGTGCAAAATATCCGGATACAAAAATATCGACAGCCAGAATATCGCGGTAAAGAATATCGAGTCTAACGTAAGTACTATCGTTTTTAACCATATCAAAGTTATTAATATTGTTTAAAATAATATCATTCATTAATATCATTTGCAAAAATATAGTTGTTAAAAATATGTTTTTTAGTTAATGTTATGTATTTTAGTATGTATTTTAAATTTATGTGTTCTATGTTTTTTGTCTACGTACTGCATTTGTTTTCTAATATATGTGTTATATTTTTAGAAGTTGTTCATTTTATTTTTTATGTAAATTTTGCGTTTTAGTTCTGTAGCAGTTTGTGGGTTTATAGGGGAATAGGGTGGGAAGTAATTTAATTATAATAAATGTATTATTCATTTTTAGAAGTTACTCTTTTTTTTTAAATTACATTTTGCGTTTTAGTTCCATAGCGTGTTGTGAGTTTATAGGGGAATAGGGTGAGAAGTATTTTAATTATAATCAATTAATATTTCTGATTAGTTAATATGTATGTATTTAATATTTTTATTGATAATGTTGGTAATTAATTTATTATGAATTGGTTGTTAATTATTATTAGTTAATTGGTAGTTATGTTAATTGTGTAATTTGTTTAGGAGCGGGTTGTGGGTTGATAGGGGAGTAGGGTGTGAAGTAATTTAATTATATTTAATTAATTAATATTTTAAAATATTTAATATTTATATATTTAATAATTTTAATTGTTAATTGTGCTAATTAATTTATTAATACTTATTTATTAATTGGTTGTTAATAATGATACATTAATTGGTAATTATGGTAATTGTGTCATTTTGTTAGGAGTGGGTTGTGGGTTGATAGGGGAGTAGGGTGGGAAGTAATTTAATTGTAATACGTTTTTAAACATTTTTAATATATATTTTTTTGATGTTATTTTATAGTGTTAATTGTGTGAATTAATTTATTATTAATCGTTTTTATGTTGCTTGTTAATTGTTATCAATTAATAAATTAATTGTTAATTAATTATGTTAATTGTGTCATGTTTTACAACATTGGTGGTGTCATTTATAGGGGACTATGGTGGGGGTACATTATTTATAATTATTTAACTATTTGTTAATAAATGCTAATTAAATATTAAATATACTACTTGAGGAACAATTTGATGTTTGAGTTGTGGGGTTTATCGTTGTAAAGGTTGGGAAGAAATCCTTTAAAACGAATTAATGATTTGTTGTTAATTGTTATTAATTTAATAATGTAAAATTAGTTATGGAAATTGTGTGTTTTGGTCTTAATTGTGGTAGAGGGTGGAAAGTAAATTAGTTTAAATGAATTAATCATTAGTTGATCATTAATATTAATTTATTAATTGATAAATATTTTTGGTAATTGTTTTGTTTTTATTTTGATTGGGGACTTAGGTTCAATAGCTGTAATTTTTGGTTTTATCGCCTCCGCTATCCAACACTTTCCCTACTGTTGTACTCATTGGAGTGGGAATAGTAATTTATTTCCCTTCGCTATCCAACACTTTCCCTACTGTTGCACTTGCTGGAGTGGGAATAGTAAATTATTCCCCTCCGCTATCCAACACTTTCCCTACTGTTGCACTTGCTCGAGTGGGAATAGTCTTTTTTACCCCTCCGCTATCCAACATTTTCCCTACTGTTGCACTCCCTAGAGTGGGAATAGTATCTCCTCCGCTATCCAACACTTTCCCTACTGTTGCACTTGCTAACACTTTCCCTACTGGTGCACTTGCTGGAGTGTGAATAGTCATTTTTACCCCTACGCTATCCAACACTTTCTTTAAAGTTGCATTAGTTGGAGTTGGAATAGTAATTTTTACGCCTCCACTATCCAACACTTTCCCTACTCTTGCACTCCCTGGAGTGGGAATAGTAATTTTTATGCCTCCCCTATCCAACACTTTCCCTACTGTTGCATTTGCTGGAGTGGGAATAGTAATTTTTTCCCGTTCGCTATCCAACACTTTCTCTACTGTTGCACTGCTTGAAGTGGGAATAGTATATTATTCCCCTCCGCTATTCTATACTTCCCTACTGTTTTTTGTTTTTTTTTGTAAATAGATTTTATTCAGTAATATCCAAGCATGTAGGAGCAATACAATGGGGTTTTAGAGCTTACATCATGCTTTTGACAACAATTATCGATAATCATGTCTGATCGTCGCACATTACCAGTTGCAGATTCTCGCCATGTATGGTCCTTTCTCAAAACGGTAATAGTATTTGTTGGTCAAACCAGAGTTCTCCGGTGAGCTATGTTATGTTATGTTAAGTCCACTTGTAGCGCGCGCGGATACTGAAGAGTGTCCCGGCGCAATGCCTGAGAGGTACAAGAGGAGATTAGCAAACAAAAAGATGAGTCTTAAGTTTCTTTTTGAAAATGACAGGGTCTGGATAGGCCGCAGGGAGAGGGGGAGGGCATTCCAGGCTGCACTGACCTTCACCGTAAGGGAACTGCCACCCATCCTCTGAAGCCTAAAACGACATTGGGTCGCAGAACGAAGAGCACGAGCCGGGAAGTAAAAAGAAAACCGCTTCTGAAGATAAGGGGGACCAAGGCCATGAAGGGCACGGTGGGCCACTACTAGAGATTTAAACCGGACCCTTTCAGCAACAGGAAGCCAGTGAAGGGAGCGTAATTGAGAAGACACACTGTTCCTTGCCGAAATGCCCAAAAGCTATCTAGCGGCCGTACTCTGAAGTACCTGAAGTTTTTTAAGCAGATAGCCAGGGGACCCAACAAAGAGAGCATTGGCGTAGTCCAAGCGGGAAAGGATCAGAGCGCAGTTGACAGTTTCTCTGGCCGCTTGAGGAAGAAGCGGGAAAAAGGACCGCAGAGACTTAAGGAGACCAAAGCAGCAGACAGACAGTTTCTTAATATGGGTGGATTAGTTGGAGTTGGAATAGTAATTTTTACTCCTCCGCCATCCAACACTTTCCCTACTGTTACACTTTCTGGAGTGGGAATAGTAATGTTTTCCCCTTCGCTATCCAACATTTTCTCTACTGTTGCACTCCTTGGAGTGAGAACAGTAAGTCATTCCCATCCGCTATCCAACACTTTTCCTACTGTTGCACTGGATGGAGTGGGAATAATAATGAATTCACCTCCACTATCCAACACTTTACCTACTGTTGCAGTTAATGTAGTGTAAAATGTGGTTTTAAATGTAATACATATTTTAATAATGTAATTTATAATATAAATATAGTTTTTTTAATATAACAGGTGTATGTGTATATATATATATATATGTATATTTATGTATTTTTTTTATATATTTCTAACATTTTATAATTTATTGAAAAATATAAATCACATTTTATATATGTAAGTTTAATTTATTTTTACATTACTTACTTATAATTGCTAACATTTGCTAATAATTCTAAATATTTTTTGATACATTTAAAAAAATGATATTTTTAACTTTGATATTTTTAGCAACTATATATTTTTTTCGATATTTTAGTACTTACCATTATGATATTTTTGACATCGATTTTTATGTCCCGATATTTTGGGAACACGATATTTTGTCATTCGATATTTTGTCATTGATTCCTTTCCTTCCACACTCCCTCTCTCTACTTCCCTCTTCCATTGCACATTCCTCCTTCCCCTCCCCTCTCTTCTCTCCCATCTCCCACTCCCATCATCCCTTATGTTTCACTCCTCTCTATTCTCCTCTTCCACTTTTCCCCTCCTCTCATCTCATCTCTTGTTTAGGCTCTCTCCTCTCCTCTCGCCCCTCTCGCTCCACTCTGCTCTACTCCAGTCCACTCCAGTCCACTCCACTCCACTCCTCTCTCCTCTCCATTCTCTCTGCCCCTCTTCCCTTCCATCACCCATCCTCTCCTCCCTCTATCTCATCTCATCTCCTCTCCCTAGCCCTCCCCTCCTCGCTTGTCTTGTCTCGACTCAACTTTCCTTGTCTTTTGTTCTCCCCTTCCCACTCTCCCCTCCCCATTCTCTCAGCTCCTCTTCCTTCGCATCACCCATCCTATCTCTCCTCTTCCCTGTCATTCTACCCTCTCCACTGCCTTCCCATCCCCTCCTCTCCCCTCCCCTCCCTTCATCCCTTCCACTTTCTCCCTGCCCTCCCTTCCCATCTTCTCCCATGCCCTCCCCTCTTCCCTTCAACTTCCCTCCACTCCACTCCCTCTTCCATTCTCTTTTCTCACTTTCCCTCCCTCTCCCATCTCCACTTCCACCCTCCTCTACCTTCCCACTTCTCTCCTGCTCCAATCCCATCCTCTCCCCACTCTTCACTGCATCTTTATTCTCTTCTTTGCTATCCCTCACTAGCCTCTTTCCCTCTACTTCCCTTCCCATCTTTCACCATCTCATTCCCCCTCCCACTTCTGTCCCTTCCCCCCCTCCCCTCTTCCCTTCTTCTTCCGCCTCCCCTTCCCTCATCCCTCCCCATCCTTTCTGATCACTCCCCTCCCTTCCTTCTCCCTTTCCGTCTCCTCTCCCAACTCCCATTCCCTCCTCTCCCATCTGCTTTTCTCTTCCACTTTCCTCCCTTTCAAATCCCCTTCTGTCCCCTCCCATTACCCTTATATCCTCTTCTCGCCTTCCCACTATACTCCTCTCTTCCATCCCTTCCTTTCCTTTCTTCCCTTCCTCTTACCTCTTTTCCTTCTCCCTTTCCATAGTGTCTCATCTCTACTCTTCTCCCCTCCTTTCCACTTGCCTACTCCTATCCCACCTGGCCCCATCCATCCTCTCCTCCTCTTTCTTCCTCATTATCCTTCCTCCTCCCTCATTAGCCATCCTTCCTCCTTTATCCTCCTCCCTATCACTTTCCTCCTTCCCATTCCCCACTCCCCTTTTCCTACTTCCCTCCTTCCCACTCCCCTCTTCCCTTCCACCTCCTTCCTCCCCACCCTCACTTTCTTCTCTACCGTACCCCACTCCCCTTCCCCACTCCCCTTGTCCTTTCTACTTCCGTATTCCTCTCTACTCTCTCTCTATTCTCTTCTCTCCCACCCCCTGCACTCTTTCTTCTACTTCCCTCCTCCCCACTCCTCTCCTTCTTTCCACTTCTCTTTACTCCATTCTGTTATCTTCCTTCCACCCCCTCACCTCTTCCCTTACACTTCCATCCTCCAGTATTTATGTTCTCCCACCCCCTCCTCCCTTCTAATTTCCTCCTCCCTCCCCTCTCTTCTCTTCCATCTTCCCCACACCTTGTCCCTTCCATTTCACTCCCTTCCTGCCTCCTGTCCCATCCTCCACCCCTTTATCCTTCCATTTCCCCTTCCCCATCCCGTTCATCCCATCCCGTTCTCTTACCTTCTATTTCCCTTCCCTTCCCCTCCCCCTCCAATCCCTTTCTCCCTACTTTCTTCCTCTCCTCTCCCTTCCCCCCTGCCCACCCCACTTCCCTTCTGTCTCATCTCTCATCACCTCCTCTCCACTCCCCTCTTCCTTTCTACTTCCCCGTTCATCTCCTCTCCACCCCTGTCGCCAGTAGTTAGTTATAGTTAGAACCTATTTCCATAGGAAAAGCATTTTTTGATTTGCTAATAACTTTGACGTAGTTTGACGAATCTTTGCAAAAATCTCAAAAAAAGGTCTATCCAGGTCAGCTCCTATCTTGAAAGTTTGGTGGTGATTCGTCAAACTGGGGAAGAAGGGGGGACCCAAAAAGTGTTTTCTCTGTGTTAATTTCCATAGGAAATGTTATTACAGGCTACAGCCCGAACTGCTGAACAGAATTACACCAAATTTGGCAAAATAGTAGAGCTTGGTTCAGAAAGCGACATTTTTTAAATGGTGAAAATCCCTTCAGTAGCTGTTGCTGAGAAATTAAAAAAACAAAAGTTTCAACATCTGGTGCAGCGGTGGGTTCGCGCACCCTCCCGACCACACTCTTCACTGTGATTGGCTGCCACAACCACGAGCTTCACAGTGATTGGCAGCCAACACTTCAAACCAGGAAGTGTTGGCAGCCATCTTGTGAGTCGGTATACTCGAGTCACAAGAAAACTATACTCGAGTCACAAGAAAACTGTCAAAAAAAGATTAAAAAAGAAGAAAAGGGGGCAGGGTAGAAACACCCTGACTCCCCTAGGTGTGCTCCGGGGGTCCCTCAAGGACCCTCAGGCCCTGCAATTTTTTCTTTACACGTCCGAATGCACGCTAGGAGTGCGACTCAGACGGAATTTTTTTTATGAAGTGGGGCTACCCCACTTCATTTAAATGAGCCTCCAGGTAGGCCAGGGCTGGGGGCAATCCTATAATAATAATGTGTGGGCCTGCGGGGACTCCGCAGCCCCGGTGACATGTGTTTTGTAATTATTGGGGGGCCTTGCAGGCCCCCTGAAGCCCTGGAGACCATCACCTCCCCGGGATTTAAAAATAGAGGGAGGGGGGCCGCCCTCCTGGAGCCCTTGATGGCCCTGGGAACCGCCACCCCTCAGGGCCGGCTCCAGCATTGTCCCGGGCAGCCAACCCACGGGACATTGTTGTTTGCTATGACAGGGTGGAAGCATGTCTCCCGCCCTGTCATAGCAAACCCTAATTTGCTTAATTGCAGCGAAAGCAGGAAATCCGCTCTCGCTTCAATGAAGCAAAGCAGGATTGCTTTTGGACAAGGGGAGCTGTATATTAGCAGCTCCCCTTGCCCAAAAGCAATGCCGGTTCCTGCAGGAGGCCGGGAGCCGGCGGGACCTTGGGGGCTCCCCCACGGTCTCCAATGAAGAGGCCAGGCACCAGGGAATGGGGTCCCCAGGGCTAGGAGTGGACAAGGGAAGTGGGACATGCGTACCCCTCCTAATGATATTAAAAACATTCCAGAATTAGGCATCCCCCGAGGGATGGGGTCCTCAGGCCGAATATAAATGAATGGAAGTGGACCGTTTTTTTTAGAAAAGTTTGGAGTGGCGATCCTAAAATGGCGCTCAGCACGCCCCCGTAGTGTGAACGCGCTGGATGCGCGGCTCTCAGCGCGACCCTCTAGTGTGAACACAGTAGGTGCCCGGCTCTCAGCCTGGCCCCCCAGTGTGAACGGGCTGGGTGCAAGGCTCTCAGCGCGATACCCCAGTACTACACAGGTCTTTAAAAGACCATTTACCTGTTCATGAGTCTTTGTTGTGTTTTCACCCATTCTCAGAGCCCCTGCATCTCCACTCTGCCTATGACTGGAAGAATTAGCCCCCCTAACATTTTTATCAGCCTTTCCCAAAATGTGACTCTAGTTGTGCCCCTGACTGGCGTACGCCGGCTCTGCCGACTCCGCTTACGCTTACAGAATTCCGTAGATTCTATCCGCTGTATGTCATTGATCTAGCTGTGGGGCTGGGAATATCTTGCAGACAGGATTCTGGGCCTTTTATTACTGGTGCTCCACGGACCCAGCAGCTCACTTTAGGGGACCCAGTGTAAGGGACTCCGGGGATCCAACAGTCAGAATTCCTAATGCAGTATACCACAATGAGAATTCCAAGCTCCTGGACTCAGTTTTCCAGGCATCCATGTGGTATTCCTGTTAGCCAGTGGGCCAGAATTTAGTGGGTGGGAACCCAGGGTACTAGAGCAAAAGCTGTGGGGATCCCCTAGCAAAGAAGACAGGTGCCTCAGGAACCGGCGCAGTGCCTACTCACACTCCATGGGTAGCTTCGGCTCTCCCGTGTCTTGGTTTGCAATCCTGACGCTCTGCCGGGGTTGCCATTGGCTGGCAGCCAATTTAACCAAGCTTGTGCTTGGGGTTAGGCTCCGCCAACATATGTACTTATCCAATCACTCTGCCAATCCCCAAGCACTTATAAATTCACCATACACTCTCCTTGCAGTATTCTAATCACCCAGTCTCTACCCATGTACTCATAGAATGACCCAGACAAAGTTACATAACCGAGGTCTTCTCTACTGCCAGAGGTAACATGGTTGCGTGCGCAGTCACCTGCACAATGTAATGTGGTAGGGCCCAGGGCCATCATGCATACATAATGAACACACTGACACAATTAGCTAGATAGTGGAACTGTCTATGGGCACGTGCGCCTGGCCCCTTTTTATTACCAGGGTCAAATGTCCAGTGACACCTGTGCTGGATGCGTGTGCGGTGAGTGAAAGTCAACACTCACATAATGGTTGGTGCTGGCAACAACTACAATAGTGATCATCGGATCACACACAAAGATTCAATCATAAAGGGTCCATGGCTTGTGGTGCACTAAGGTAGGGGCACCAGATCTTAAATCACACACAAAATATTGTATCGTAAAGGGTCCATGACTTGTGGTGCACTGATGAAGGGGCCAGAGATGAGCGTGCTCATGTGAAGAAATTGTTAATGTCCCTTCAGGATATTCCTGCTGCCTGAGGTGACATTGTTGCATCCAGTGTCTACAGCACGAAAGTCAATCATAAAAGGGTCCATGAGTTGTGGTGCACAGAGTTAGTGGCACCTAAAGAGCTCAGCGTGTGTGTAACCAGCGATGATGGTGTGTCCTTGCAGGACAGGATTGGATTGAATATGTGTGAGACCTGCTGACCACAGTGTAGGCCAGAGGCAGTGGTCAACAAGGGCCCACAACCACGTGGTGTTGACTTGTGGTGCACTGTGTTAGTGGCAACAGTGGTACTCAGCATGTGTGCAGCCAACGATGATGCATGGTGCGGTCGGGCTGCACTGGGAGCAATGTCTGTTGCCTACTAGACTGTGTCATCTGCAATTGCGACTGGATCTGAATGGTGATCCCTCCTGTCTGCAGTGTAGACGGAAGGCAGTAGTCAGCACAGACATCGAGGAATGCTTTTTGTCACTTCCTCTTGACAAAATTCGAGGACATAGAGCACAGTTCAGTCTGCAATTAATAAAACAAGTCTGAATTCGAATTGTGAGCCCTGCTGACCGCAGTGTAGGCGTATAGAACAAAAGATGAAATATGTATGGAATACATTGTCGAAATATGTAGGTTTCAGGGACGTTATAGTTAGTTGCCTACTGGACTCTGAAATTAATGAATCAAGACTGAATTTGAATTGTGAGCCCTGCTGACCGTAGTCTAGGCCTGAAGCAGTGGTAAGCAAGGACCCACAGGCATGTGGCATTGAGTTGAGCTGCACAGTTAGTGGCACCCGAAGCACTCAGCGTGTGCACAGCCAGCAATGATGCGTCGTTCAGGCCGCACTGGGAGCAATGTCTGTTGCCTACTGGACTCTGCAATTAATGAATCAAGACTCAATTTTAATTGCGAGCCCTGATGACTGCAGTGTAGGTTTGAAGCACTCGGCGTGTGAGCAGCCAGCTATAATGCGTGGTCCGGGCAGGCCACACTGGGAGCAATGTCTGTTGCCTACTGGACTGTGTCATCTGCAATCTCGACTCGATCTGAATTGTCAGCCATGCTGTCCACAGTGTAGGCCGGAGGCAGCGGTCAGCAAGGGCCCACAGCCATGTGGCATTGACTTGAGCTGCACATTTAGTGGCAACTGAAGAACTCAGCGTGTGCGCAGCCAGCAAGGATGCGTGGCTCGTGCGGGCCGCCCTGGTAGCAATGTCTGTTGCCTACAGGACTGCGTCATCTGCAATCGCGACTCCATTTGAATTGTCAGCCCTGCAGATCACAGTGTTGGCCAAAGGCAGCGGTCAGCAAGGGCCAACAGCCACGTGGTGTTCACGTGAGCTGCACAGAGTTAGTGGCACGTGAAGCACTCAGCATGTGCACAGCCAGCGATGAAGCGTGGTCTGGGCGGGCTGCACTGGGAGCAATGTATGTTGCTTACTGGACTGCGTCATCTGCAATCACGACTTGATCTGAATTGTGAGCCCTGATGTCCGCAGTATAGGCCGGTGGCAGCGGTCAGCAAGGGCCCACAGCCACGTGGGGTTGAGTTGAGCTGTACAGTTAGTGGTACCAGAAGCATTCAGTGTGTGCGCAGCCTGCGATGATGCATGCTCGGGACGGGCCACACTGGTAGCAATGGCCGTTGCCTACTGGACTGAGTCATCTGCAATCATGACTTGATTTGAATTGTGATCCCTGCTGTCCACAGTGTAGGCCTGAGGCAGCGGTCAGCAAGGGCCCACAGCCACGTGGGGTTCAGTTGAGCTGTACAGTTAGTGGCACCAGAAGCATTCAGCGTGTGCGCAGCCTGCGATGATGCATGCTGCGGGTAGGCCTCACTGGTTGCAATTTATATTTCCTACTGCACTGCTTCATCTGCAATCGCGACTCGATCTGAATTGTGAGCCCTGATGTCCGCAGTGTACATCAAAGGCAGTAGTTTGTACAGACATAACTCTGAGGTGCTGTGCCGCTGGGTTCGCTAGGGGCCTGTGTCGAGGAGGCCGGTGGTCATGGTGGCAGCCTCGGGGCAGGGTGAGGGCCGCCACTCTGACAGATGCGTTGGCCTTCCCAGAAGTGAACCACGCCCAGAGCCCCGGCCTATTTATTCATACTCCTACGCTGGATTGGCATACGTTGGACCAGCCCACTCCGCTTCCGCTTCCACTTACAGGGGGGGACGACACAGCTACATGACCGAGATCTTTCCCATAGCCTGAGGTAACATGGTTGCGTGCACTGTCCACAACACTACAAGCACCAGCAGTATATGTGCACATGGAGAGGTCTGTGCTCTGCATAGTGAGGTCTGTCCAGCACATCACTGCTACACTTGGAATTGTGTGCATTGTTATTGATGGGCGACTTGCCTCCTTCACACATACTTGGTGCCCACCTCTCCCAACCTTCAGCTATTGTATGGCTGAGGGGCCATGCCATTTTCGGAAGGTCCCCTGTCGTGCTCTGCGCTGCCTCAGTGGTAGCAGGGGAGGTGGTCCGGGGGATTTCCTGGGGTGGTGGCAGTGGTTGTTGTGGCCTTCTTGGGTGTTGGAGAGCTGCATGATCAGTAGCTCTATGACATGTTTTGGTCTTCAGATGTGGCTCTTGGCGGGGCTCCCTTTCATACTTGAAGTAGTGTGGCTCACTGGTTAGAGGCGGCAGACCCGAGAGCAGAGGACGGCCCGGGACCAGGGTTCGATTCCCGGCGTGGCAGGTTTCCGGACCAGGGTCAGCGGACTCGATAATTCTCTCGCCTCGGTGCCCACTTTGATCAGCGTTCACACTCGGCAACTCTGGGCATTAGCTTGCCTCATCTTCACTAACGGCCCCACCAAACCGCCGGGGATGCCTGGTCTCACCCTGGAGATACCCATTAAGGGACCATCTCTCAGGGAAGTCAGGAAGGGTTTCGCAGCGGTCGAAGCGCCTTGGGACCCTCCGGGTAAGTAGTGCGCTATATAAATGCCTATACATTACATTACATTACATACATTACATTACATACTGTAGATAGTCTTGCTTTACACCAGTAAAAGGCAGATGTTAAGTTCTTACTGTTAATGTGGTGTATGCCTGTTTTTGGATTGCATCGACGATTTGGCTGGTCGTTGAAAATATCGGGAAGTGGTGTATTCGTGTTTTTTTTGCACTGGAACGCCTACTCTGCATACCATTAGCGTTAGTTGTCGCTCTCATTCGTGGCGATGTTTTTTGCGGAAGCTATTGCTGGAGAACTGGTGATATCAGCAGTTTTCACCAGGTTGAGAATGGGATGATAATTTTTGAGCCCCTTTTGCTGTGCTAAAGTGCCGATAACTCGGCGATAAGTCCTTGAGAATACGTGCCATCATTTTTTTTTTTCGGATTCATGCACCAAGGCGCTTTAAAAAAAAGTTGTAATAATTTTTGGGCCCTGGGGATTTTTGTGGGATCCCCCTGAGCAGGTCTAGGGGGTCAGGGTGTTTGTACCCTGCCCACTTTTCCTGTTTTTTCATCTTTTTTCTTGTGATTTGCATGTAGCTACAACAAAGTCCTAATAAACCCAGGGGGTCATTTTAGAGTTACCCTATAACCAACAGTGGGGACTTACCGCTGAGTTATCAGCACTTTAGCGTAGCAAAAGTGGCGAAAGAATTATCGCCCCATTCTCAAGTTGGTGCACACTGCCACATTACTCACAGGCATTTGGTACCAACACAGCGGAAAATCAACATCTTTCCGCAGACAAAGCTGCTGGCTGTGCTATATCTGTTGACCTCTGGTACCTTCCAACTAACAGCGAGAGTCGGAGGAGTCTCACAGCCAGCCCTATTAAACTTCCTCATACATCTTGGATGCATGTCTACAAAAGCAACGTAGGACCCCTGTATCTGCACCACCCGCTAGTGCCAATTGGTAGTATTCCTGCACAACCAACCCCAACCGCAGCCATTGCTTGATGCCTCTGTGCTCCAGATCCAAGATTGTAGTCACTGAAATGGGGGAGCGCTAGGTCATGAAGTCTAGTAGTCAACAGTGGTGGAAAAACAGTACTTTATTAGAAAAACATAAATTAACAACACATACACATCAAACAACGAGTGCAATTGCCAATGGGAACATCAACTTGTGGATCGAAATAACTGTAGATCATCCTGGAAATCCGAAAACTCTGTATTCAGAAATCTGTTGGATAAATGAAGACAATGGTCAAGCGTTAGGATGGTCATAAACGTAATTTGGTACAATGTATTGCACTTGGACAAACCGGAATGCTTAGAGGTATGATCAATCCTGCACAAAATGACTGTAACAGAAGTTTGTGTGGTTGTAACCTTCGTAGGAAACAAAAGGAACGTTACAACCACACAAACTTCTGTTACGGTCTCATTATGCAGGATTTATCATACCTATAAGCATCACGTTTGTTTTAGCTTGATACACCTGCATGTTCACTTCACCCATACTGCATAGGAATAGCTGTTTGTGTAGTTGTAACCTTCGGAGGCAACAAAAGGAACGTTACAACCATACAAACTTCTGTTACGGTCTCATTATGCATGATTTATCATACCTATAAGCATCACGTTTGTTTCAGCTTGATACACCTGCATGTTCATGTCACCCACACTGCGTAGGAACAGCTGGAGACCAAGCAAGGGAATCACACCATAGCAGGCTTCCTGCACATGTTGGGGGCAGTTGACTGCACGCATCTACTACTTTGCCCCCTGACGACACTGCACACAATCACCGGAACAGAAATCACACGCATTCCAACAATGTGAAAGCAAAACTGGACCACCTGCGCCTGTACACTAATGTTGTCACAAACTTCTTAGGCAGTGTGCATGATTCCTACATTTTTGCAAACATCCCAGCCCTGGTCCCCAGGCCAGTCCTCCGCCCAGCGATGACTGCCCAACCTTGCGCACCCATACGTCAATGCTCACCGGCCCAACCTTGCACACTCATCCGTCGCTGGGTTCCGCGGAATAGGCCCCCAGCGCATCCTGCTGCACCGCACCGAGGAGTCATGTCTGTACAGCCAGCTGCTTCTGGTGTACACGCAGTCCAACTGAGCTCACAATTCAAATTGGGTCTTGATTGGAAGGATGATGTATTGAGTCCTACGCATCATCGCCGGCTGCACACCTGCTCAGCTCTGGTGGCACTAACTCAGTGCAGTTCAAGTCTTTGCCACGTGGCGGGAGGCCCGTTTCTGCCAAAATGCCTCGGCTGCCACCAACTCTGTACACCTCAAGTCATTGCCATGTGGCAGGAGGCCAGTGTCTGGCAAAGTGCTGCAGCTGCCACCAACTCTGTGCACCTCAAGTCATCGCCACGTTGCGGGAGGCCCGTGTCGGACCAAAGTACCTCGGCTGCCACCAACATAATAAGCACACGGATACACCCAGATAGAGAGTGAAAATGGCATTGATCATGTGCGCCCGGCCCTTTTTATTGGCAGGGTCACATGTCCTGTGACATCTGTGCTGCATGGGTGTGGTGTGGGTATAAACCAGCCGTGAGGGAGTAGCTGTGGCATGCTGACAACTAGACCTGTGATCAGGAGATCACTACAGGGAAGACCTGGGACATGCAGCGTTGTAGTTCCCTCCCTGTAAGCGAACACGGAGTGGGCTGGCTGAAATGTGCATCCTTCACGACTTTACCAATAGGACGGTTTGAATCCGCACACCCACCGAGATAGGTAAACGATGAGTGCGCAACAATACTTTTTTCTCAAAAAAAAATATATATATATATTAATAGTTAAGAAAAGAGAAGACATTATACTATTTTAATAACAAACAAAAATAATTACAAAACTATTTTTAGGATATTAAAGTTACAAAATATCACTAAAAAAATTCAAAATTACTGAAAAAACCATAGGTTTAATGAACATTATAATTCTGAATTAGCATTTAAAAAACCTTGGAAATTCACTGAAAAATACCATAGGTTTCAGGTACGTTATAGTTAGAAATTAGCATTTAAAACCCTTAGAAATTCACTAAAAAAACATAGGTTTCAGGGACGTTGCAGTTAGTTGGACATTTCTCTCATACAAAACCATAGAAATTCCCCGTTATAGTTAGTTCAGCTAACTATAACTCGCGCTCCCGCAATGCACTGCTGATGACGTCACATATTACATCATTCAAGACATGGTCAGTGACATCACTGATGACATCTCAAATGACATCACTGATGACATCACTAATGGCATCATTCATGTGAAATTCTGATCCACCTCCTCACACTCAAATATAACCTTTGATACACCCACTGTAAAATACAGACTACCATTTTCAAAACCATTGACACACCAATACCAGTTACTACATACTCACTCACTGATTCCTAGGCCTACACACACGTCCACTCATTCACCCATACAATCATGCATACATGTAGTCGCTCATCAATACAACACAATCATATGTAATCATACACCTATACAGACACTCACACCACCACTCTTCCAGAGTTACTTACACACCTAGTCAGTCATGCAAAGAATCAATCACACTTACATTTACTGAACTATACAGTTATACACACACCACATCACTTATTCCAACAGAAACAAATGCATGCTTACTCTCTTTTACAATCACTGACACAAGTACACACTCATCCATACAGCCACTCTCACAATCACTGACTCTTACGTACAGTCATCTATATACTTCAACATTCACACACACTGCCTTTTACATACCTATTTACTTGGACATGTACCATTGAGACATCCATTCACTACCCAACACACCCAAATACACACTCACCCACCCATACTGCTGTTTCCACATGCACTCTTTAACCCACAACCCAGTGAATCAACCACTCACATATCAATGCACAGACTCAAATACCTCCCACCCACCCACACACACACCCTCGCACCCATACGAATACTCAGGCAACCAATCAATAACCCATATAGACACTCGTGTAGCTAATAACCAACCCTTCAGAAGCTTATACAACAACAGACAGACTGATACAGACAGTCATGGAAAGGGGCGACCACTCGGTCCCCCCGAACGTATGGTTGGGGGCCCAGATCCTCCCGGGAAACCATTTTGGGCGGGGGGCGTGTCACGGCTGGTATGCCCAAAGCGGCGTAGCCGGGGCGCGCCTTTTCCCGCCCAAGAGGGGTTGTCCTACACACCTACACCGATGGCCACGCCCAGTAGGCGTACCGGCGGAGGGTACACGCCCTCCCGGAGAAGAATAAAGAGAGCGGGAATCCGAAGAAGCATCCTCTTGTTCCTGTGCTTGGAAGCTGCACCCACTCGTTGCACGTGAGCCCTCGACGGAACAAGGAGCAATTTTTGAGAATTTGTAATTCTTGTGTTTCTCTTTCAGCGACTCCAAGGCTAAAAGACCTAGGACCGTTTCTGATCATCTTAGAGTGAATACTCGAAAGGAATGTCTGGCAAGAAGGCAGGAAAGAAGTCCGAGACTGACCAGATGCTCCGGATGTTGGTTAACAGAATGACGAAGATGGAACGAAACGTTGGGCGAGATATGGCGAACATGAAGAAGCAGATGGCTGCGATGAACAATCCGGGTAAACCAAAGAAGGTAATAGGCCCGGCATTGCCGGGTGTTGCCCCGGAGGGTAGGGGGAAGCGGGTCAGGAATAGGGCCCCAGGGGGGGAGGTCCCCGTCCCTGAGGTACCCCCGGTTAGCCCTGCCATTCCGGTCGAGGCCCCGGTACTCCCAGACGCGGGTCGGCCGATACCGGTTGTGATTACGCCTGCTAGCGAGGAGGACATGCCGCCTGAATTGGCCGCCCAGTTGGCCGCATGGCTCGGCAAGAAAACAGGGGGTGCTACGGCACCTGGAGACACGGCCGCAGAGGCCAGGTTACTAATGCAGCAGTTGCGGCAGTCGCGAGATGCCGCAAAGGCGAATCTCCCTCTTGTCCCCCCACAGGTAACCTCGGAAGGACCGGCAGCTGGCGTGGAAAAAACAGCAGGAACGTCAACCGAACCGGGTAAGCAGGCGTTGCCAATTGCGGGGGGGGCTCATTGCCCTCAAGACGGGAGAAAGTGGTTCAACATATCCCGTTGGCCACGAAAGAGTTAATTTGGGCAGAAAAGTATGTTAATATGTTTTCTCTCTTAACTGACCATCGCGAGATGGAGTATGCTAAAACGCAGAAAGATTTGTGGCACCCGAGTGTCTGGCGAGCCAAGATGGCGGGATTCAGGGTGGATGAGACAATAACAAATTGGGTCAAGGCCTTTGCGATGTTTACTGCAATTATTGGGGAACGTAAGCCCGAGGTTTTGCCTGAATTGTCTTGCTACCAGGCACGAATAATGGATTTTTATGAAACATATGAAGGTAATGAATGGATGGGTTACGACATGAACTTCCGCAAGGCCAAAGAGTACGATTCATCTCTGACGTGGGATTGTCTCGACTCGATTTCTTGGCAGAAGAAGCTCCTGCCGGGCGCGACGAAGACGTCCTCGCCAGGTGGGATTGGGTCGGGGTTTTCCCGCCAACAGCCCGCGGTGCCCTTTTGAGCGGGCGCCGGTGGCGATCACCAACCAAGGTCCGGTGGGAATGGGGGAAAACGGGGGGTCTGTTGGAGCTTTAATAGAGGCAACTGCTCCAGACCGCAAGGGGCATGTAAGTTCAGGCATGCATGTGCGGGTTGTGGGAATTCCTCGCACCCGGAAAGTTTGTGCAGATCCAAAAATGGCGGGTCGGGAGGTAAGGGAGGGTCCAAACAAGACTGAGGAGGGTCACCGCGTACCGTTACCTACCCCCATTGATATCATGGCAATAACCCCCTGGCTAAACAAATACCCTGATCATGTCTCCGCTGGGGTGTTGAGGAAAGGATTCTTATACGGTTTCCGCATCCCGGCGGGGGATTTTCGTGGGGAATCACTTTGTAGAAACCAATTATCGGCTCGGCATAATCCAGCGGTAGTAGAGAAGAAGATTGGAAAAGAGGTTTTACTAGGCCGGGTGGCGGGCCCATATCAGCACCCTCCAGTGGCAAATTTTGTCTGTTCCCCGTTGGGAGTAGTCCCCAAAAAAGACCCAGGGGAGTTTAGGATGATCCATAACTTGTCAGCACCGAAGGGTCTCTCGGTGAACGAGGCGATTGACCCAGGAGTTTGTTCGGTGCGGTACGCATCCTTCGATGATGCCGTCACCATGTTGAATCGCCTGGGGCCCGGAGCGCTGATGGCGAAGTCAGATATCGAGTCGGCGTTCCGGTTGCTCCCGGTACACCCACAGGACCAGCGTCTGTTAGGCTTTGTGTTCCAAGGACGTTACTACATGGATAGATGCATGCCAATGGGTTGCTCCATCTCTTGTGCCTATTTTGAGAAATTCAGCTGTTTTTTGGAGTGGGCGTTCACTGAGGCCACTGGGCATAGCCATGTTATGCATTACTTAGATGATTTTCTGTTCTTGGGGGCAGCCGGCGACACAACATGTGCGCAGGCGCTACAGGAGTTTTGCATCCTCATGAGGGAATTCGGGGTGCCATTGGCACCATGTAAGACGGTGGGACCATCTACTTCACTCGAGTTTCTGGGAATTGAGCTCGATTCTGTGGAGGGATGTTTCCGTTTGCCGGTAGGGAAGATAGCGAAATTTAGGGCTTCCCTGGAACTGTGCCTTAGTAACGAGAAGGTGACCCTGCATCAGTTACAACAGGCAGTGGGTCAGCTTAACTTTACCTGAGGGTGATACCAATGGCCCGCCCCTTTTCACGCTCTATTGCACAGGCTATGGTCGGTCTCAAAGAAGGACACCACCGCACGGGACTGTCTGCAGAGGTTCGCCAGGACATGCGTATTTGGTTAGCATTCCTGGCGGACTTAAACGGTCAAGTAGTGTGGAACAAGCCGCCAGCGTCTTCGGACGAGCTAGGTTTGTGGACTGACTCGGCGGGGAGCGTGGGATTTGGCGCCATTTTCGGCAATCGATGGTCGGCGCAAACATGGCCGACATGGTGGCACACCAGCGGTCTCACCAGTAACATTGCTTTACTCGAGCTATTCCCTATATTTGTGGCTCTGAGGGCATGGCCGGACGAGTTCAGAGATCGCTCGGTGGTATTTTGGTCTGACAATATGACTGTTGTTGAATGTATAAATAATCAGGCAGCACGCTGCAAGTGGATATTGAGATTGCTGAAAGAAATTGTACTAATTTGCATGAGACTAAATGTACAATTCAGGGCAAAGCATGTGCCGGGGGTACTGAATCATGCTGCTGATGCACTCTCTCGTTCACATATGCAGGCGTTCAGGGGTTATCTACCTACTGCGGACCTAGCGGCGGCAGCATTCCCCGAAGTACTCTGGCTACTCGGTGCCCCGGATTACAAGACCTCGTGGCAGCAAGCCTAGCTCCCAGGACAAGGAAGGTATACTAAGGAGCGTTTCGTTCCTATTGTGCATTTTTGGGTCCGGCAGGGGAACAGACATGGGGTCAGGAGGATTGCTTCCTGAGGTTTCTGGTAGCATTACATAGGGAAGGCCGATCAGTGGCAACGGCCAATAGGCACCGGGCGGCCATTTCATTCATGGCGCAGGTGCATGGCGTCAAGGACCCGACATCTTCCTTTTTGGCAAAGAAAGCCCTTCGTGGCTGGCAGCGCCTTGAGGGTCGGAGAGTAGACGAGAGGCGCCCGATTGGGTTAGAGAGGTTGTCCCTGCTCATGGCGATACTACCCCCGATATGTTCCTCCCAATTCGAGGCAGTTCTGTTCCGGGCCGCTTTTGCATTAGCATTCCATGGGGTTATGCGGGTGAGCGAACTGGTAGCAAGGAATAAGAACGATGTGGGGGGAGGTCTGTGTAGGAATCACATCCTGATTAGGGGTGATTCAATGGTGGTTACAATAGCTAAGTCCAAGACTGACCAGACAGCTATGGGAGACAGTGTTTTGGTCCAGCGCATGCAAGGGTCCCCCATGTGCCCGGTAAAGTGCATTGAGGAATATCTGGCGCTGAGGGCGGATACATGGGGTGGGAGTCTGCTGAGACACATCGATGCCACCCCACTGACGAGGTTTCAGTTTCAGAGGGTGCTAACATTGGCAATCGCAGCGGCGGGCTTGGACCCGGGCGATTTTGGGACCCACTCCTTCAGGATAGGGGCTGCTACTGAGGCTACAGCCAGGGGTCAGAGTGCTGATGAGGTGAAACTGTTGGGACGATGGTCCTCGAATTGTTTCAAAAGGTATGTGCGGTTGCACATGTTGTGAAGTCAAGTTACATGCACTCACGCTTCTTGTCTTCTGTTTGATTTACAGTTTCGCGAGCATGTTATGCGGGGCGGAATTTGCAGTCGACCCGGCACCTGGGGACCAGCGGTCAGAGATCACCGGCTGAGGAGAGAGTGGTGTGGGTCGTGGGCCACTCATACGTGAGGCGGGCCGGGGACGTATTCAAAGCAGGTGACGCGACTCACGCAGCTGGGGAATACGGGTACAGAGTGACCTTCCACGGAAGGGGCGGGCTCTGTATTGACCAGTTCGAATCTTTTATCGAGGGACTCTTAGGGCGGCAGAGGTCACCGCCATCTGTAATCATAGTACACCTGGGGGGCAACGACATGGTGACACTCGGTAGGCGAGTATTACTCGAGCGAGTTTTGTCTACCGTTAGCTGGCTGGCGAAAAGGATCCCGGGGTGCACGATTGCATGGTCCCACATGATTCCCAGAAAAGTATGGCGGGGGGGCCTTTCGGTGTCAGCACTGAACCATTCAGTAAAGAAGGTCAACAACAAAATTGGTAGGTTGTTTCGCTCAGCGCAGTTGCACAGTATTCCGCATGGGTGTATTCGGGGCGATCACATGTATCTCGAGGATGGGGTTCACTTGTCCCGGGAGGGGAATGTCTTACTCATAGGAGACTTCATAGCATGGTTAAGGGGTTTAAGAAAGCATGACCTTTAGGAGGAGTTTGTGGGGGGGCCGGATAGCCGGTCAACTATCCGGCCTGTGGCGGTAAGGTCATGATCGGTGAGCAGTAATTTCAAGGTCCCTAGAAGGGGGCGCCACCCACTATGGATGGGAGCGCCTGGGGGGAGGCGGCCATTGGCCCCTCCCACGGGGAGGCGGCACCCACTAAGTATGGGTTGCCTAGGTAAAGACGGCCATAGACCCCTTCCAGGGGAGGAGGCGGTTATATGCCCCTCTTACGAATTTCCCGGGGCCCGGATATCCGCGACGGCGGATGTGATAGACAGTGTGGGGTGGGAGGGGGAGTCCACGCTGCCTTCTTACAGACACCTCACACGGGTCCTCGGACGACCTTTAAGATGGCGTCGAGTTTAGATGGGGGCCCCCAACAAGACAAGGGAAATTGGAGTTGGCACAGAGGGTACAGTCCTCTGCGCATGCGCCACTCACACCGTGAGGGCGAGAGTTTTGGTAGTAGGGATCTGACACCGGTTGCGACCTTGCTGTTGGCCCGTAATGCTAGGGATGTACAATTTTAATTTAGAAAGTATGCATTTGCAGGATGTTAGACTCTGCTAGGAAAACCTTTGTATTAGAGATTTGTTAAGGTTAGCCAATGAACATGTCTTCATCGAAATGTAATAAATGAAAATTCGTGGCTGGCAGCGCCTTGAGGGTCAGAGAGTAGACGAGAGGCGCCCGATTGGGTTAGAGAGGTTGTCCCTGCTCATGGCGATACTACCCACGATATGTTCCTCCCAATTCGAGGCAGTTCTGTTCCGGGCCGCTTTTGCATTAGCATTCCATGGGGCTATGCGGGTGAGCGAACTGGTAGCAAGGAATAAGAACGATGTGGGGGGAGGTCTGTGTAGGAATCACATTCTGATTAGGGGTGATTCAATGGTGATTACAATAGCTAAGTCCAAGACTGACCAGACAGCTATGGGAGACAGTGTTTTGGTCCAGCGCATGCAAGGGTCCCCCATGTGCCCGGTAAAGTGCATTGAGGAATATCTGGTGCTGAGGGCGGATACATGGGGTGGGAGTCTGCTGAGACACATCGATGCCACCCCACTGACGAGGTTTCAGTTTCAGAGGGTGCTAACATTGGCAATCGCAGCGGCGGGCTTGGACCCGGGCGATTTTGGGACCCACTCCTTCAGGATAGGGGCTGCTACTGAGGCTACAGCCAGGGGTCAGAGTGCTGATGAGGTGAAACTGTTGGGACGATGGTCCTCGAATTGTTTCAAAAGGTATGTGCGGTTGCACATGTTGTGAAGTCAAGTTACATGCACTCACGCTTCTTGTCTTCTGTTTGATTTACAGTTTCGCGAGCATGTTATGCGGGGCGGAATTTGCAGTCGACCCGGCACCTGGGGACCAGCGGTCAGAGATCACTGGCTGAGGAGAGAGTGGTGTGGGTCGTGGGCCACTCATACGTGAGGCGGGCCGGGGACGTATTCAAAGCAGGTGACGCGACTCACGCAGCTGGGGAATACGGGTACAGAGTGACCTTCCACGGAAGGGGCGGGCTCTGTATTGACCAGTTCGAATCTTTTATCGAGGGACTCTTAGGGCGGCAGAGGTCACCGCCATCTGTAATCATAGTACACCTGGGGGGCAACGACATGGTGACACTCGGTAGGCGAGTATTACTCGAGCGAGTTTTGTCTACCATTAGCTGGCTGGCGAAAAGGATCCCGGGGTGCACGATTGCATGGTCCCACATGATTCCCAGAAAAGTATGGCGGGGGGGCCTTTCGGTGTCAGCACTGAACCATTCAGTAAAGAAGGTCAACAACAAAATTGGTAGGTTGTTTCGCTCAGCGCAGTTGCACAGTATTCCGCATGGGTGTATTCGGGGCGATCACATGTATCTCGAGGATGGGGTTCACTTGTCCCGGGAGGGGAATGTCTTACTCATAGGAGACTTCATAGCATGGTTAAGGGGTTTAAGAAAGCATGACCTTTAGGAGGAGTTTGTGGGGGGGCCGGATAGCCGGTCAACTATCCGGCCTGTGGCGGTAAGGTCATGATCGGTGAGCAGTAATTTCAAGGTCCCTAGAAGGGGGCGCCACCCACTATGGATGGGAGCGCCTGGGGGGAGGCGGCCATTGGCCCCTCCCACGGGGAGGCGGCACCCACTAAGTATGGGTCGCCTAGGTGAAGACGGCCATAGACCCCTTCCAGGGGAGGAGGCGGTTATATGCCCCTCTTATGAATTTCCCGGGGCCCGGATATCCGCGACGGCGGATGTGATAGACAGTGTGGGGTGGGAGGGGGAGTCCACGCTGCCTTCTTACAGACACCTCACACGGGTCCTCGGACGACCTTTAAGATGGCGTCGAGTTTAGATTGGGGCCCCCAACAAGACAAGGGAAATTGGAGTTGGCACAGAGGGTACAGTCCTCTGCGCATGCGCCACTCACACCGTGAGGGCGAGAGTTTTGGTAGTAGGGATCTGACACCGGTTGCGACCTTGCTGTTGGCCCGTAATGCTAGGGATGTACAATTTTAATTTAGAAAGTATGCATTTGCAGGATGTTAGACTCGGCTAGGAAAACCTTTGTATTAGAGATTTGTTAAGGTTAGCCATTGAACATGTCTTCATCGAAATGTAATAAATGAAAATTGTACATGATATGAAACTTTTATTTAATGTTTTAATTTTGTTTCATATTTTAATAATACGGCCGGGAGGGTAACTCCCTCCCGCCTTCCAAAAGTTCAGAACGACGTCCGTCTCCCATCATTGGGGATTGTGTTGGGAGGGGGTGACGGGCATCCCTGCCATACAAAGTTTAGTCACCAACCCATGCATTCAGTAAGACACATATAATCACTCACTTAAACAGTCAGTCACACACCTACTAAATCCTCCATTCAGACACTTATACACCCACTCATTCTTCAATACACATTAGCATATATATAATATATATCTAAACTTTAAAGAAAAACATAGTCAATGGATGATGTCATCAGTGATGTCATTTGAGGTGTCATTAGTGATGACATCAGTGATGTCACTGACCATGTCATGAATGTTGTAATATGTGACATCAGCAGTGCATCATTGCGGGGGCACTGGGTTATAGTTAGCGGAACTAACTATCACGAGGTAATTTCTATGGTTTTGTACAAGAGAAATATCCAACTAACTATAACATCCCTGAAACCTATGATTTTTTCAGTGAATATATACACACACACACATATATATATATGTATGTATATGTTATCCGGTTATGTTATCCGGATTTATTGAGCGCACAGATGCCCCAGCAAAGGGGCGTCCTGGCGCTGGTACAGAACAGAGATCCGGACAGGAGTGAAAAGAACACAACACAACAGAACTAAGGGGCTAGGGGGAAAAGAAAGGTTTTGACAGCCTTCCTGAAAGCGAGGAGCCCATCGATAGCACGTATGTGGGCAGGCAGGGAATTCCATAGCTTGGCGGCAAGAACTCTGAAAGAGCGTCCGCCAATCCTGGATCTCTTGAAGCGAGGCACTATGGCTAGGTGGAGACCAGAGGATCTCAGAGAGCGTGCTGGGACATAGGGGGAGATGAGATGCTCCAAAACTTGAGGGGATGAGTGTTTGAGGATTTTAAACGTCAGAGTAAGAGACTTAAACATTATTCTCTGAGCCACCAGAAGCCAATGGAGATTATGAATGGTTTTTCTGGCTGAACAAAATTTGGGTAAGCCAACCAGAGCCCTGGCGGCAGCGTTTTGGACGCGTTGGAGACGGGAAAGTTCAGCCTGATTAACTCCAAGAAAAAGGGAACTAGCATAGTCTAGTTTAGACAAAATCATGGCTTGCACAATGAGTTGTCGGTGGGAGCGTCAAAGAATTTAAAGGTGGATCGAAGTTGACACAAAATCTCAAAACACGATGCAGCAGTCTTTTTTAGTGTGGACGGAAAAGCTCAGTTGGGAGTCAAACCAAACCCCAAGATTTTTGACTTCAGTGACGGGGGTAGGGGTAGGACCAAGCTCATGCGGCCACCAGTTATGGCCCCATAAATGAGTTTGTTTTCCCACAATGAGCACCTCGGTTTTCTTGGCGTTCAATTGCAGGAAATTGTCATTCATCCAGTGGGCCACGGATATGAGTCCCTCACGGAACTTAGCAGCCTCAAGATCGGAAGCCCCACTAATGGCAACCGCCAGCTGAGTGTCGTCAGCGTAGGACACGATGGATAGGTTCCCACGCTTGGCGACAGCAGCTAGCGGTTGAACATAAAGGTTGAATAAAGTGGGGCTGAGAGCCGATCCCTGCGGAACTCCCTGGGCGATCGCATGTGGTTTGGATTCGAACGGGGGGGGGTGGTGACCCTGAAGGAGCGATCAGATAAAAAAGATCTGAACCATTCAAGAGCCAGATTGTCCGCCCCGGCCTCAACCAGACGTTGGAGTAAAATGACGTGGGAGACAGTGTCGAAGGCGGCACTTAGATCAAGGAGCACCAGTGCCGCCGTATGACCTGAATCCACCAACATGCGAAGATGTTCAGCCATATACAGGGGCGCAGTCTCGGTGCTGTGACCGGGCCTGAAGCCATTCTGCGAGGGATCTAAAATATTCGCAGAATGGAGATGGTTAACTAAGATGGTGTTGACATGGGCCTCAGTCAGTTTGGCAGCCCACTGGAGGAGGGAAATGGGGCGATAATTTTAAGATTTTAGAGGGTCAAGAGCAGGTTTTTTTAAAATGGGGATTACCTGAGCCTGTTTCCATGCACAGGGAACAGAGCCCGAGGACAGGGACAGATTAATAAGCTTACAAAGCGGGGGAAGACAGAGAGAGGCAGATTCTCTAAATTGTGCGGGCCGCAAAGGATCTTTAGGGGAGCCCGACTTCACTCTAATAACAAGTTTGTTAAACTCCTCCATAGAAAGCTCCGTAAGATGGGATAGCGTGATGGTAGTTTTAGCGGTGGCTGTGGTAAGGTGCCGAGATCCTGTAGAGCTGGGGAAAGCTCGATAAATACCTTCCACTTTACTAATGAAAAAGGCAGCTAAGCCCTCACAGTGAGAGGAAGAACAAATCTCAGCGGCAGAGGTTCTACAAGTAGTGAGCTCTTTAAGTGCCTTAAAGATAAGTTTAACAGGATTGGTGCTGGCACTGAACTCACGAGAAAAGTAGGAGCCCCGGGCCCTACAAATAGCTCTGTGGTACTGCTTGATGGTGGCGAGGTACAGAGTTTTGCTGACCGGGTTGTATGACTTACGCCAGGCTCTTTCGGCTTGTTTGCAGGATTTTTTTAACAGCCGAAGAGAGTCGTCATACCAAGGACTGGAATGAGAGCGCCGTTGTTTGGTCAGAGTAGCAGGAATAAGCTTGTCCAACACACTAGTCAGCCAGTTGCAATATAGATCATAACCAGATTCAACGTCGGTGAATGGGGCCAAGGGGGCATCGCCCAAAAGCTGATGGAAATCGCTAAGTTTCAATTTTTTCCAAGGGCGTCTGAGAATGGCAGAAGTAGGGGCAACTACAGGAGGACCTTCAAGCGAAAGATGACATTCAATTAGGTAAGGGTCTGTCCAGGCCATAGGCCTAGGGGGCAGGACTTGGACCGATGAAAGGGAGGTAAAGAAAGGGTCCAGGATGTGACCACCAATATGTGTGTTATGTTCAACTAATTGAGAAAGTTGGAGGGCCTCCAGGTCGGCACAAGTACTACTGGCCGCCGAGGGACAAGGGGAGTCAAAATGGAGATTGAGATCCCCGACTATGCTAAAATTGGCAGTTTTGAGGGCCAGGGAGCTTACTACATCGGGAGGGGCAGCCCTAAAGGCAGCGTCGGGGCCCGGGGGCCGGTAAATGAGTAGGCCCGAGAAGGCAAAGTGCGGATTAACAGAAACCGAGAAATAGGCACTTTCGCATCCCGCAATATCCATGGCCTTCCAGGTACATGGATAGCTGGTTTTAATAGCGGCTGCGATGCCACCCCCTCTAGAGTCACGGTTAAGGGTGTAGATTGTATACTCCGGAGGGAGTGCTAAGTTGATGGCAACCGAAGCGTCGTTATGGAGCCAGGTTTCAGACATGAACAAGATATCTGGAGCCGCATCGAGTAAGTCACGAACATCAAGATGGTGCTTCACCAGAGATCTAACATTGAGATGGTAGATCTTAAATAAAGTAGGATCTGGTGGCTTACGGGAGACAGAGCAGTGAGTAGAGATCGGGGTGGGTATGGGAAGCGTGAAGGCACAGCCGGGGCACCTAAAAGGGCCACATAGAGGATGGAGAGAAGTCTCAGAGCAAGGGGGGAGGGTCGGGCGAAGGCAGAGTAGGTCAATTTTAGAATACATGCCTGACGGAAGCTAAAAGCAAGAAAATGTACCAGCCAAGGTGCAGAGCCCTGCCCTAGCGCTTCCTCAGCGCTGACGGGCGCAGACGGGCAGGACTCTGGCACGACTCAGGCACAGTGAAGGCGCGGACCACTACGCATCACCGCTGCGCGCTAGGGCGCAGGGTTTAAGAAGGGCGGGCAGAGGAGGGTCGCAAGGCTAGAGCGCTCGGTCCGGCGCCTCTAGAGCGGCACGTCCTCACCCAAAATGGCGCCCAAAAAACTAGCAGCAAGCTAGGAGGCCACAGACCCGGACCCGCAAAGCAGCGGTGCAGATGACGATTATGGTGCAAGTGGGGGCCAGGAATCCCTATTAAAATCAGGGGTAAGCTCAAATAAAGTTAACCAAAATAGTCAAAAGGGAAATTAAAAAGCGCGAGAGCGCTATGCCGCAGAGCGTTACAGCGTTGCAGCGTCAAGGTCCCAATCACCCTGAGTGTCCAGCAAGAGTTCTGGCGAGCCCAGAGATGACCAGCCTTAAGAAGGGCGGGCGGAGGAGGGTCGCAAGGCTAGAGCACTCGGTCCGGCGCCTCTAGAGCGGCACGTCCTCACCCAAAATGGCGCCGAAAAAACTAGCAGCAAGCTAGGAGCCCACAGACCCGGACCCGCAAAGCAGCGGTGCAGATGACGATTATGGTGCAAGTGGGGGCCAGGAATCCCTATTAAAATCAGGGGTAAGCTCAAATAAAGTTAACCAAAATAGTCAAAAGGGAAATTAAAAAGCGCGAGAGCGCTATGCGGCAGAGCGTTACAGCGTTGCAGCGTCAAGGTCCCAATCACCCTGAGTGTCCAGCAAGAGTTCTGGCGAGCCCAGAGATGACCAGCCTTAAGAAGGGCGGGCGGAGGAGGGTGGCAAGGCTAGAGCGCTCGCTCCGGCGCCTCTAGAGCGGCACGTCCTCACCCAAAATGGCACCCAAAAAACTAGCAGCAAGCTAGGAGGCCACAGACCCGGACCCGCAAAGCAGCGGTGCAGATGACGATTATGGTGCAAGTGGGGGCCAGGAATCCCTATTAAAATCAGGGGTAAGCTCAAATAAAGTTAACCAAAATAGTCAAAAGGGAAAAAAAAAAGCGCGAGAGCACTATGCCGCAGAGCGTTACAGCGTTGCAGCGTCAAGGTCCCAATCACCCTGAGTGTCCAGCAAGAGTTCTGGCGAGCCCAGAGATGACCAGCCTTAAGAAGGGCGGGCGGAGGAGGGTCGCAAGGCTAGAGCGCTCGGTTCGGCGCCTCTAGAGCGGCACGTCCTCACCCAAAATGGCGCCCAAAAAACTAGCAGCAAGCTAGGAGCCCACAGACCCGGACCCGCAAAGCAGCGGTGCAGATAACGATTATGGTGCAAGTGGGGGCCAGGAATCCCTATTAAAATCAGGGGTAAGCTCAAATAAAGTTAACCAAAATAGTCAAAAGGGAAATTAAAAAGCGCGAGAGCGCTATGCGGCAGAGCGTTACAGCGTTGCAGCGTCAAGGTCCCAATCACCCTGAGTGTCCAGCAAGAGTTCTGGCGAGCCCAGAGATGACCAGCCTTAAGAAGGGCGGGCGGAGGAGGGTGGCAAGGCTAGAGCGCTCGGTCCGGCGCCTCTAGAGCGGCACGTCCTCACCCAAAATGGCACCCAAAAAACTAGCAGCAAGCTAGGAGCCCACAGACCCGGACCCGCAAAGCAGCGGTGCAGATGACGATTATGGTGCAAGTGGGGGCCAGGAATCCCTATTAAAATCAGGGGTAAGCTCAAATAAAGTTAACCAAAATAGTCAAAAGGGAAATTAAAAAGCGCGAGAGCGCTATGCAGCAGAGCGTTACAGGGTTGCAGCGTCAAGGTCCCAATCACCCTGAGTGTCCAGCAAGAGTTCTGGCGAGCCCAGAGATGACCAGCCTTAAGAAGGGCGGGTGGAGGAGGGTCGCAAGGCTAGAGCGCTCGGTCCGGCGCCTCTAGAGCGGCACGTCCTCACCCAAAATGGCGCCCAAAAAACTAGCAGCAAGCTAGGAGCCCACAGACCCGGACCCGCAAAGCAGCGGTGCAGATGACGATTATGGTGCAAGTGGGGGCCAGGAATCCCTAATAAAATCAGGGGTAAGCTCAAATAAAGTTAACCAAAATAGTCAAAAGGGAAATTAAAAAGCGCAAGAGCGCTATGCGGCAGAGCGTTACAGCGTTGCAGCGTCAAGGTCCCAATCACCCTGAGTGTCCAGCAAGAGTTCTATATATATATATAGGGCAGTTTGAAGTACAACACCAGGTTTTGCAGCCTTCCCCCTTTTCCCTATGAAGAAGTTGCATGTTGCAACAAAACGCGTCAGGTTCTGAATTAAGCTGGGGCAACTGTGTTTATGCAAATAAAGGATTGAATCCAATCATCGCGGAGTGGCGTTCTTAAGAAATGGGGCACCTTGTGAATGGATTGATATGCAGCAGGCTCCAAGCCTCAGAGAATGCACCACCTGAGAAGCACAGGTCTGCGAGGCTGTTACTGAAGCAGCCAGCTAGCACAATGATTTTGCTGACATTGAAAACAGGGAAGCAGCCTTGGAGCCCACTGGAGGGCGATAAACTTTTATTTTATTTCAAACTGGGGCATAAATAATTAGGCTGCGAATTGGACCCTACTGGAAGGTTAAATCATGTACTTCAGATCCCAGCATACAGTTTTACGGCAAAACTGAGAAACCATTGCATCATGGGAAACACATAAAATATAAGGCAGTTTGAAGTACAACACCAGGTTTTGCAGCTTTCCCGCTTTTCCCTATGAAGAAGTTGCATGTTGCAACGAAACACGTCAGTGTCTGAATTAAGCTGGGGCTGCAACTGTGTTTATGCAAATAAAGGATTGAATCCAATCATCGCTGAGTGGCGTTCTTAAGATCTGGGGCACCTTGTGAATGGATATATATATCAAACAGTCTCCGCTCTCCTCTGTAATCGCGCAATCGTGTAAGAGCCCGGACCACCAACATGTGCTAAACATGAGTTTATTTTTTACTCTCACAACCTGCAGTCATGACGCGTTTTGACCCCGTGGGGTCATGATCACATGACGCGCTTCACAGTGGAAGTCAAGCTTTTAAACCAGTTTTTTTGAAACTTTTTTAAAGTGACATGTGCCTGAATCTGTAGGTTTCTATTAACATAGAAAAAATACTGTTGCTTAATAGCCACATACTGATAGTTACATTTGCGTCCAGATATAAATATCGTAACATTGCATTCCTATGTTGTGGAAACAGTAACAACATGGCCTTAAATATTTAACAGTTGTCAAAAGTTTCTACTCTGTTGTAAAAGTTATACAAATTGATGCTATAATTGTAGCGATGTTGCCTTTCATGAAGTAGCTGCCCAGAGCGCATTGAACCAACAATACAGGAGGTTTTGGATATCCGAGTCCTGTTCATACAATATATATGCATAGGTAAGTACTATCATGTACAAATAAATACTTGGTAAAAACTGAATCACAGTATAAATACCTAAAAACCATCTAATATGGGTTACAGCAGTAAAAACCATTGAATGTTGGTTGATTGCTAAAACATATTATCAGCAATAGAGAACTCACCCCCATTGTTTTAGGGCTTTTAAATTGTTTAACAAAGTGCTAGTGTAAATATCTTATGTACAACTGTAAACAACTAACTATGTAAACTCTACAGTTTTGAGAAAAAATGCTAGTGCATTAAAACAAAGTGCTCTATGCATGTTTCACCTCAGTGTTAGAAAAGTTAAAACCATCTTAAAAGACTGTGATAATGGTTACTGGGGGCATAATGCAGTCTTATTACGTTTCGCTGTTCAGAATATGGGGGGAGCAATAGTCGTTTTCAGTATCAATCACTGACTAGAGGCAGGTATATAGATCCTCAGTGGTATTTAGGGCCCCCATCTGTTTGGAATCTAATTCCAAAATGTACAGTGTTTCTAGTCTCCTGAGGACCTTTTCTCTATTTCCCCCTCTTTTGCTAGATGGTATGTTGTTGATGAAAAAGTATTTTAAGTCATTCGGATCAGCCCTGTGCTGATCATTGAAATGTCGAGCCACAGGCTAGGCTTGGTCCCGTATTTGATGGCTCTGATGTGCTGGAGTATCCTCTTGTGGCCTTGGAGAATGGTGCTTCCTACATAACATAGGCCACAAGGGCACCGCAGCACATAGACCACAAAGTCTGACTTGCAAGTCAGAGCTTTGTTTATGGGTTTTTCCTGATCACTGAAGGGTGTCGTATAGGAGGTAGTTGTTACCCCATATCGTCACACCTTGCATGTTTTGCATTTGAAAAAAGTTGGGCCAGCCAAGTACTCTTTTGTTGGTTTCCTGGGTCATTACGGACCAAATGTGCTTCGTGGAGGGTGCTTTGCTTTATGTTATTGCCGCTCTAGTAGGTAGGAGATGCCCTTTTGCTAGATCACTTAGGACCAAAGGCCAATTTCTTGTAATGATCTTTTTGATGGCCTTTGCCTGTTTGCTAAACCCTAAGATGATTCTAAAGGTTCCTAGTTTTTCTAGCCTGGAGTCTGTCTTTACAGATTTATTTGTATCAAGATCTGAGTGCGGGGCTAGTAGGGTGTCCCTATTGACTGCGTTGCACTTGGCTATTGAGGTAATTGAAATTTTTATGGTCAATTGTGTCCCCTAACGTGTACCCCAACGGCTCCATGTACGAGTTTCAAGTACATGTAATTTCCCTCCACGACCGAATTTGAAGACGCAAATACATTTGCGTCCAACGTTAACATGTCCTCTATCAGATCCACCATGAATGGATTGATAATTCAGTTCCTAAGTATGCCGTGCCACCGTCTTTACATAGTGCACTTTCACGTTTTTCCTGGCTCTGCCGAACTAGGCCCTGATTTCTGTCTTCAAGCCACGTCTGTCTCTGCCTCTGAAAGCTGCAGCATGGAGATGCATCCCTGACCTCTGCCTTACTTCCTGCTAAGCGAGCGGTGCCCGGCTCGGCCTGGCCTGCCTGCCAAAAACAGTATTTTACCTTCAAGTTATCAGCGTAGCCAGCTCAGCTCCTCGAAAACACATTCCTGTCTAGTGATTTAGGTAAACATATCCCCGGCTACAGAGCAAAGAGCAAGTCTTCCTGTCTCCGTGCAAGTAATTTACAGTTCCTGTTGCCAGAGTAGGCCCATGGCCCCCGCACGTAGACACACAGACACCTATACACGCACTAACATTCAGTATAGAGTAGCCTCTGCCCAAGAGACCTTTTACTCCAGATTAAACATCCTCCAAATACTAGATATCAGATATGTTATTGGGACAGGTCGATCTGACATGCCAGACTTCTGTCTCCTCTACTAGTGCTAAAACTCAGACCCTTAACTTCCTCTAGATGTACGTCAATCACACGTCATGTTAGCTGCGCGCGCATTCAGGTCACAGGTTTCAGCTGACTCTGCAAGAATTCTCTAAGCATCCACCCACTTGTGACACTTTTCTGTGACGTTTCCAGTGTAGGCCTCTGTGCACACCCCTGTTCACGCCTTTTTGTTACGCACATGTGTTCTTATCATATACATTTCACTTGTCACGCCTACTGTATTCAATGCTACTGTGTCATTTTCCTATATATGTCATGTACTGTGAGTAAATCGTTGACATCTTTCCTGCCATCATTGCATACCCGAACCCTTGTATTGATGGAATAGATTTCCATGGCTCGAGTCATCATTTTATGATTAAATCCCTTATGACTCAGACACCACGGACTCTGCCTCTCATTTGATTGAGCTATTTCTTTACTTGTCCGAAATTATCTGGCAAACTTGTATACGGTAAAATATTTACCACATAATTTGGCGCCCGAACAGGGACCCCTCCCCCACCCCACGCGCCTGTGATGCGTCGCAGGCTTTGCCCCCGACTACAGCTGTGACGGACCCCATGCGCATCTGCAGGTTTTCCTGTATCTCCCTCAGGCCTACGGAGGTGACGGAGACTGCGGTCGACATCCAGACGAGGCGGTGAGGAGTGCGGAGGATCCCGACCAGAGCCCAGCCGAGAGAGCAGTGTCCGAGGTATCGAGAGGCCCACCAGTAGTGTTGAGGCGCATGCGTAGTGCGCAGCAGCAGCAGTGACGTCGTAGCGGTCCAGTCCAGTCGAGTTTCCGAGGCCTTCCGTTCCGTGCTTCCCGGTGAGTACCGTTGCTGGGGACGCATCAAGACGGGTGCATTAATTTGTGTCCGGTCAAGACGGGTTTGGATACACAGACCGGTCTGCACTGTTTTAGCAGTGTATCTGTACTGTTTAGCAGTGCATCTAGTATTCAGTTATTCAGTTATTGTTGTTCGTTTCGAAATGTTTCAATGTGTTTTAATGTCGTGGTATGAGTGATTGTTTGCATTTTCTTACTGTGTTTATTGTGTCTAGATTGAGTTAGCTATGCCTTTATTTTCGAAATTACGACAGATAGGAACTAGGAAAGGGATACTCGAAGAAGCAGTTCCCATCCCACCCAGGGACACTCCTGGACATTTTATGTACCACAAGCACGGCTTAGATGCCATATTATACCTAGACTTGTGGGTGGATTATACGAAAGACTTAGCAGAGAATCAGAGATGGCCCATTACAGGGACATGGGATGCCGAGTGCATCATGAGAGTAGAGGAAGCGTTATGGAAAAAGAAAGCCAGACAGTCACAGAAAGATGCCATTGAACTATGGCGTAAAGAATCACATTAACGGACAGAGAAGGCACTCAGAAAAATAGAGAAAAGTAAAGAGGATTCCGAAAAAGCTAAAGAAAAAGAACTACTAGAAGAAGGACAGCGAGTTAGGATAGAACAACACGAAAGACAGAGCAACGCAATTATGACAGGACTGTATCCAGTCCTGGCCGAGGGCCTGCCCAAGGCGACCCCGGAAATACCGAAAGATCTGCCCCCTCCATTGGTTCCGACTAAATTACGTCATAAGACTGCAGCAGACATTTTCCTTTCTTCCTATTTAGACGACGTAGCTCCCGCATATACCAATGTACCCGCCCATGTACCCGTACCACCTGCTGATCATCTGCCCCCAGGTCCGCAACAGCAGACCCCTCCCGCACCGCTTCCTGCACCTGTTGTCACTTCCCCTATTGTTCTCCCTGGTATTCATCCGCTTAATCCCTTTGGGTCTGGCGCTGCTCAGGGCCCAACTCCGTCACAGATACCGACCCTACAGCCAGGTTATGCTCAAGCCTCCGCCTCGGGAGGTGCTACAGGAGGTTATCGCACCCCGCCACATTTACAACGAATGACAATGAGAGAATTAGCAATGCAGCGTACACCTAAAGCAGCCCCAGCCGAAAAACTTAAAGACCGGCTTACAGATTGCAGATATGATACAGTGCCTGGAAAAACAGGACCCATGTTGTTAGCATCCCTACGTTTAAGACGTGTTACAGATTACTTGGTGTTATTACCAGAAATGCCAGACCATCTAGACAATATATATCGTTTTATAAGAACAGGAGAAAGACCGAAGTGTATTAGTGAAGCCATGGCACATCAGAAAGTTGAGACACAAGGTTTAATAATGCGATTTTTGATTAATTGTTTGATAAGGGAACAAGATCAGCCCAGCTTTCCACAAGAAGAGATGGAGGGATTGTCAAAATGGAGTCAGAATATTGCAGAGGGTAAACATGATAGAGAGAAAAGTATACATGCTATGATTAGAAAGATCCGTAAAGAAATAGTAGCAATACATGCCCGACGAGAATCTGAAAGGCATTCTGAGTCAGACGATAAAGAAACCTCAGAGGAGGAAGAACCGGAGAATCCAGCAGCGACTCAAGATACAATAGCGTATGTAGGTAGAACGAAACCTCCTAAACAATACCCATTAGGTAATCCTTTTGACAGACCCATTCGTCTAGAAAGCAAGAAACGATACCTTTCCCCGATACCTGAGCAATGTTCTCTTGAACATATTTTCCAAGTCACTGACATCATCTTGAAAGAAAGAATAGGTTATCACGAACTCAATACCTTACGTGATCAGGAACTAGCCCGGTCCGCAGTACAGTGGGCCGGGGATGACAGCATATATAAAGATGATTCAGTAGTGCAAACATTTTTAAGTCTCACTCCAGAAGAACAGCGACTAGCTGGTATATACATGACCCAACACCTTATTATACAGTATGAAAACCAAGCATCTGACCCAGGTTCACTATATAATTTATTACAAGACTTACTCCTGAGGAGATGGAGAGGCCTAGGTACCGATTTAATTGAAATAATCTTAGAACAACGTCATAAGTATAGAACCTTCTTGACTCCACATCTCGTCTCCGTTCCACCCCCAGTCAGGCAACCATATCACCTAGACAAACAGAATCCTTTACGAGAAGTACATCCAATCCGGAACCCCGATGATACCCTTGAACGCGTGTTTGTATACACGCCCATAACTAAAATGGAATTATTAGAAATGAAGAAAATTGTGCCCAGTCATGATAAAGACCCTGCAGGTTTTCACCGTGAAATAAAAGACATGCTACTCATGGGAGATTACACCTATCCCGACATTATGAAAATACTGAAAGTGTTATTACCTGCCGGTATTTACGAGAAGCTCAAAGAAAAAGAATGGGAGGTGGGAGACAAAAAGATTAATTGGGCTGAATTAGAAACCGAAGAAACTGGTCGAACCCCAGGTTTAGGTCTTGGGGAGAAAACTAAAGCATTACCAGGATTGTTAGTACAGGTTTTGCCAAGGTTGTTGGCAACTAAAAAGGAGGATTGGGATGCAATCTCAGCCTGCAAACAGAAACACGACGAAGACACTAGTGATTTTTATTCCCGATTCGAGAAATGTTTTATTATTAATAGTGGCCTGAAAACAAGTAGCGAGTCATACCCACACCTTTTTGTATCAAAATTAGTCGAGAATTCTCTGCCCCAGGTTAAGAACCGTGTACTGAAAGTCGAGAGCACATGGCAAGCCAATACGCCTTCCCAAATGTTACAAATGTTACAGTATCACCAGAACAGAAACAGGGAAGAACATGATCATGAACAGAGACGTATGAAAGACACGAAAATGAAAGTACTAGTTGCTCAGTCAGTTCCAGCTGATGGTCATAAAAGGGGTACGACACAATCCAATAATTCAAATTCAGCAGCTCCTGTTAAAGGGATATGCAACTATTGTAAACAGCCAGGTCACTATGTAAATGATTGTGCAGTTTTGAAACACAACATAGCCACAGGTAAAACTAAAGAGAGACCGCGTCCTCCTAGACAGGACCAAGTCCAACAACAGGTTCCACAGAATGTTCAGCCTATGCAGGTTCCACAACAGACCGTAGCAGTACCACAGCCTCAACCCATTGCCGCAACACAACATGTTACACAGCAGATGTACCAGTATGCACAATCTGACTATCCCGATTATCAGCAATACACATGAAACAGCCTAGAGAGGGAGGTTGGCTTGCCCCTTATCGAGGTTCCTGTAGATCAAGAAGGTCCTTATGTACACAGTCAGGTATTAGGGAAGGATAGAAAATTTTTGATTGACACAGGGGCAAGCAGAACGACCATCAGTCATGACGAGGTTCCAGGGGCACCCCTCTCAGGCTCACAGAATGTTTCCCTTGGATTTTCAGGAAAGCCTATAGTCAATGAAGTATCGAAACCTGTTCCCCTAGCAGTTGGTCCATTATCTCGTACTACAGACTTATTGCTCACGAAATCATGTCCAGAAAACTTGCTTGGTATTAAGACCCTGAAAGCTCTAGGAGCTGTAATTTGTTGTTCTCCGGAAGGTGTCAGGTTGTTTCTCCGTGATTTCAAAGGACATTATGTATTAAGAGATTTTGACCCCAGGTTACAGAATGTTCCTGCACATTTATGGGCACAAGGCCCCACTGATGTAGGTTGCATGCACATTACTCCATATCGTGTCACACTCAAGCCAGGAGTAGTACTACCACGTATCCGACAATACAAGTTACCCCCAGATGCTGTAGTGGCTTTACTGAAAATCATTGACGAGCTCATTGCACAAGGAGTGGTTGTAGAAACCGACTCAAATGTTTGTAATTCCCCTATCATTCCAATTCTTAAACGTACAGATCCAAATGCTCCTCCTGTTTATCGATTAGTCATCGATTTGCGAGAATTGAATAAATGCATTGTACCACAGTATCCCGTGGTCCCAGACATTTCCTCCCTATTGACTGCTATTGATTCTGAAGCGACGTTCTTTACTGTAATCGACCTCAAGAACGCCTTCTTTAGTGTCCCCATTGATCCGGAAAGCCAGTACCTTTTCGGATTCTGTTTAAATGGTCGAAGCTTCAAATTTGCACGTGCACCTCAAGGATTCACAGAAAGCCCCAGCATCTACAGCCAAGCATTAAAACGACAACTTGACAGTATTCACATGCCTGCCAACACTGCCCTACTCCAATACGTCAATGATCTATTGATTACCGCCCGTAGTGAACCAGAATGTGAACAAGCATCACTGACCGTTTTGCTTTTCTTGGCGGACAAGGGACACAAGGTGTCTCCTTCGAAGCTACAATTCTGTGCCCAGCAAGTGGTATACCTTGGGCACTTGCTGTCCAAGTGGGGTAGGCAGCTGACACCCGAACGAATTCAGTTAATTGCACGTCTTCCGCAACCCAAGACACAGAAAGAAGTACGAGCCTTTATTGGACTCACTTCCTATTGCAGACAATGGATTCCACAATATGCATTTCTAGCTAAACCACTCATACAGTTGACAACACAGGAGGCAGCGTCTTCGACTGTCCTCCCTTGGATTCAGGAACATACACAAGCTTTTGATGAATTAAAGACAGCCTTATGCCAAGCACCAGTTTTAGCGACACCATGTTACAGCAAACCTTTTACACTTTTTGTCACAGAACCCGATGGCACAGCATTGTCGGTTCTCACTCAGCTACAAGCAGACAAACACAAACCGTGTGCTTATTTTTCGAGTACATTAGATCCAGTAGCCCAGGCCTTGCCTGCGTGCTTAAAGTCAGTTGCAGCAACAGCTCTAGCAATCAGACAAAGTGATTCCATTGTATTAGGACATCAATTGACAGTACAAGTTCCACATTCTGTAGAGGTTCTCCTAAACAGAACACAGACTCAACACTTGACTGTAGCACGACTGACAGGTTATGAATTGACATTATTCCAACCACACATAGAAATCAGACGTTGTAATACACTGAATCCTGCTACACTTTTACCATCGAGCACAACAGATCCTACTCCACATGATTGCGTGGATGTCGTTGACACAGTTACAAAACCCAGACAAGACTTGACAGATGTTGCCTTACCTAATCCAGACCCGACACTTTATGTGGATGGTTCATGTTTAAGAACAAGTACAGGAGAATTAGTGGCCGCATATGCAGTGACCACTGAAACTGAAGTTATAGAAACACATCGCATTGACACCCTGTCAGCCCAAGCAGCAGAGCTCATTGCTCTGACTCAAGCCTGTATACGAGCCAAGAACTTGAAAGTAAATATATACACAGATTCACGTTATGCATTCGGAGTCGTTCACGACTTTGGTGTCCTCTGGCAAGAAAGAGGTTTCTTGACCTCTCACGGAGCCAAGATTCAGCATGGTCCCCTCATTCAAGCCCTGTTAGAAGCCATGCATTTGCCTACAGCTATAGCTATCATGAAGTGCAAAGCACATACGAAAGTCACAGACACTATCTCTCAGGGCAACGATTACGCAGATCGAATAGCGAAACATACAACACTGACTCATACTCAAACGACTGACATGACAAAGACTGATGTAACCTCACTGACACATTGTATGACAGTCAGGGACCCCACACAAGATGTCATCGACATACAGACACATGCCACTCCAGATGAAATAAAGAAATGGGCTGAACAAGGAGGGGTCCAGACAGACCAAGGATGGATGACGAAGGGAAAGACCACATGGTTTCTCCCCGACTCTATGGTTCAGGTTATCATCAACACAGCACATAGTCCAGCACATTTAGGAGAAAAAGCCATGTTAGACAGTTTACAGAATCTCTGGTTCAACAAACATTTACGAGCAGCAGCCAAACAGAAAGTGCGTACCTGCATGATCTGTTGTCAGTTCAATCCAGGAAAAGGTGTTCCCGTAGAGCAAGGTGGATTTCATCCTCCCGACTATCCTTTTGAAGTCCTCCAGATGGATTATATCCAGATGGAAAGATGCAGAGGATTCAAGTATGTCCTCGTAGTTGTATGTGCCCTATCCCGATGGACAGAAGCATATCCCGTCCCAGATTACACTGCCCCGACCACTGCCAAGCAGTTGGTTCGTGAGTTTTTCCCTCGATACGGGTTGCCCCGTGTCGTGTATTCAGATAACGGTCAGCCATTCTCGTCTGAACTAATGAAGCAGGTCTCGCTTCTATTGGGATACCAGTGGAAGTTTCACTGTGTCCGACATCCTGAGGCAGCAGGTCTCGTGGAGCGGCACAATCAGACTCTGAAAACTCGCCTTGCCAAAGTGTGTAAAGAAAAGGGTGTAGATTGGATAGTAGCTTTGCCAGTTGCTCTTTTTTATATGAGAATGGTAGCCCACTCTAGGACAGGGCTATCCCTGTATGAGGTGGTCTTCGGTAGACCTCCTAATATGTGGGGGACGCCTCTGCCGCGAAAGATCACTGATGTTGATAGTACTATGCTGACAGATTACCTTGCTTCCTTGATGTCTGCACTACAATCATGTCGTTCACAGGTCGCGGCAGCCTTCCCAGACAACACCGAGGTGAAGCCACATGAACTGGTCCCGGGAGATGTTGTAGTCGTCCGGAATTTTGACAGATCGAGCCCTGTGGAACCCCGCTGGAAAGAACCGAAGATTGTTTTGTTAACAACCAGGACCGCTGTAAAATTGGAGGGGCGGAAGGGTTGGGTGCACTCCAGTCACGTGAAAAGATTCCATGGACTTCCGCCAAAAACTGAATCCCAGAACTCCCACATACCAGTGACTGATACCAAACTCCCCCTTCTAGAGAAAACTCCCCAAGAGGAGTACAGACAGAAATTGAGGTCTAGTAAGTCAGACAGTTTAATTGTTTAAGTACCCTCCTGGGTGAAGCGGTTAGGCAGTTTCTGACAATGTACAAGTTAGACCCAAATAGAGAGAGAGATAGACAGGAGACCAAGAAACGAAAATATTGTAAAAGTCTCCCGAGCAGATGCGTCTGCACATTACTTATTATGTTTTTTCTGAGTCTTACGATTATTGCTATGAGTTGGATGTTATACATGTATTTTCCTCTTGCACATTCTTTTTCTAATGACACTGTCGAGCACACGTTTAGTGCTCTTCCTCCACACGAATTGTCTTATCGACTTGCGCTGCGCAACAATACATTTATTCGTATGTTACACCATTCTCACCAGATCAATAATGCTACTAATTGTTGGATATGTGGCCGACTCCCTCCTTATCAGAACTACAAGGGAGCTCTGCCTCTCTTTCCTTACCCGTTTACACATAATGGTTCCTGTGGTGCATGGTTTAGTATAATATCCTCTATAGACACCGACTCTAAGGTTTCCCAAGGCAATTGGATATGGGGAAATCTGAACACAGTCATGAACAAAGCATGTTTCCCAGACGAGGAGGGTCTTCCGCAAAGGACAGGGACAGATCTAGAAAATGAAGTGTATGGATTAGGCAATTTTACACTTAACCTTATGATTCTAAATGTTCAGTCAGAAACCAGTCCAGAATTGTCATCCATATCAGTTTTACCAGCGAAAGGTGTATTGTTTGTCAGAAAGAATGGTTCAGTACATCTAGGTCACAGTGACTGTACTACTGTGGTCGAATTTAGTGATAAAGGCAAGTCTACATTCAAAGCTTCCCGACATTCCTATTTCATTTGTGGTCAGACAGCTTATGTCCGTTTACCTCCAGACTGGGATGGTACCTGTTTCATTGCATTCTTATTGCCACCAGTTTTCCTAGCCCCATCTGACTATCACAGGAATTCCCGCCTTAATATTGTTAGACACAAGAGAGACCTTCCAATAGTTGATCAGACTGAAACTACATGGGAACAATATACAGATTTCAATAAAGGATTCTTTCCCTATCTAGGCACTGTCTCCAATAGTAAACTGATACGCAAATTAACCAGAATACTTGAAGCCGTAGTGAATGAGACTACTTCTGCCTTGGGCAATTTAACAGAGGAGCAGTCTGCTATGAGACTTGTCGTTCTTCAGAACCGCCTTGTCCTTGACGTCATCCTGGCCGATAGGGGCGGAGCTTGTAGAGTCATCGGATCCAGTTGCTGCGTGTTTATTCCAAATAACGCGCCATCAGTCTATAAGGCCATTACCCGACTTCACAAAATTGCCCATCTGATACACCAGAATCCAGGCTCCTGGACTTGGTCCGGTTGGCTCTGGAGTGTAATCACAGCCTGGGGATGGAAGCTACTGTCATTCCTAGGAATCATATTGGCCATAGTATTCAGTTGTTGTCTATGTCTGCAATGTGGGCCAGCGATTTGCGGCTTGTGTGCCACAGCTTGTGTTCCCCATTCAAGTTCACGTTCCCATTCCAGGAGAAAGAAAGAAGAGCAGATGATGTTATATGAACAGATTGATGGTCTCATGAACATCGACATATCATGAAGGGTCCGTAGGGGACAAGGAGGGAATGAGGTAATTGAAATTTTTATGGTCAATTGTGTCCCCTAACGTGTACCCCAACGGCTCCATGTACGAGTTTCAAGTACATGTAATTTCCCTCCACGACAGAATTTGAAGACGCAAATACATTTGCGTCCAACGTTAACATGTCCTCTATCAGATCCACCATGAATGGATTGATAATTCAGTTCCTAAGTATGCCGTGCCACCGTCTTTACATGGTGCACTTTCACGTTTTTCCTGGCTCTGCCGAGCTAGGCCCTGATTTCTGTCTTCAAGCCACGTCTGTCTCTGCCTCTGAAAGCTGCAGCATGGAGATGCATCCCTGACCTCTGCCTTATTTCCTGCTAAGCGAGCGGTGCCCGGCTCGGCCCGGCCTGCCTGCCAAAAACAGTATTTTACCTTCAAGTTATCAGCGTAGCCAGCTCAGCTCCTCGAAAACACATTCCTGTCTAGTGATTTAGGTAAACATATCCCCGGCTACAGAGCAAAGAGCAAGTCTTCCTGTCTCCGTGCAAGTAATTTACAGTTCCTGTTGCCAGAGTAGGCCCATGGCCCCGCACGTAGACACACAGACACCTATACACGCACTAACATTCAGTATAGAGTAGCCTCTGCCCAAGAGACCTTTTACTCCAGATTAAACATCCTCCAAATACTAGATATCAGATATGTTATTGGGACAGGTCGATCTGACATGCCAGACTTCTGTCTCCTCTACTAGTGCTAAAAGTCAGACCCTTAACTTCCTCTAGATGTACGTCAATCACACGTCATGTTAGCTGCGCGCGCATTCAGGTCACAGGTTTCAGCTGACTCTGCAAGAATTCTCTAAGCATCCACCCACTTGTGACACTTTTCTGTGACGTTTCCAGTGTACGCCTCTGTGCATACCCCTGTTCACGCCTTTTTGTTACGCACATGTGTTCTTATCATATACATTTCACTTGTAACGCCTACTGTATTCAATGCTACTGTGTCATTTTCCTATATATGTCATGTACTGTGAGTAAATCGTTGACATCTTTCCTGCTATCATTGCATACCCGAACCCTTGTATTGATGGAATAGATTTCCATGGCTCGAGTCATCATTTTATGATTAAAGCCCTTATGACTCAGACACCACGGACTCTGCCTCTCATTTGATTGAGCTATTTCTTTACTTGTCCGAAATTATCTGGCAAACTTGTATACGGTAAAATATTTACCACACTATAGCTACTTCACTCAGCTTTTTTAGAATAGCTCCTCGCTAGAAACCTGTTCTGGCTGGCTAACAACTGCGCTGTCCTAGATCATCCTCACAGCTGCAAATGCATTTGAGTCGGAGCATCTCACTGTTTGGAATACTTTGTATCAAATGCTGCGGGTGAGAGCTCCTGGCATGTAAAACTGCATTGCCAGCTATTGGTTTCCAATGCAGTTTTGTAGCTAGTTTGTCCTCCCTAATGTAGACCTGTACATCCAGAAAATTAACAGTCTGATCACTCTGAGTGGGTGTAAAGTGCAAGTTGAGGCTATTATTTTTAAACTTTCGATGAATCTCTCTGCCTCTGACTGGGTCCCCTGCCAGATGACAAAGAGATCATCGATAAACCTGAGCCACAATCTGATATTGTTTCTGACAATTGCCTCATGTTCCTGATGTAGGACCAGCTCCTCCCACCATCCCATATGCAAACAGGCGCAGCTGGAGGAGAAGCTAGCCCCCATTGCTACACCCCGCTGTTGTTGAAAGATTGAATTCTAAAAAATATAAATGTTGTTGCAAAGACAAAAGTCGACCATATCAGTTAGCATTTTACTGTGAGGTGTAAACTTGGGCAATCATCAGTTTAAATTGAATCTTCAGGCCAGCATACCATCCTGATGGTTAATGGGTGTATACAATGATGTTACATCTAATGTGATTAAGAGATAATCAGTTCGCTACACACAGTTTTGTATTTTTGACAAGAATTCCCCAGTGTCCCGGATGTTTGAGGGATGTTCCTGCACATATTCCTGGAGGAAATAATCCACATATTGGGAAGTTCTCTCTAGTAGGCTGTACCTGGCCGATATAATGGGCCTTCCTGGGGGTTTGAGTGGGTCTTTGTGGATTTTGGGAATTAAATACATGATCTGGGTTAGAAGTTTATCATTCTGCAGTTATTTGTATTCCTGTTGTGTGAGTAACCCTGCATTGTTCCAAGCTATCAACATTAAAGGCTCCCAACAGGATTCCCCCGTATGACCTCTTACTTCTCGGCATCGGAGGGGTGTTTTTGGATGTTTGTACACGCTGGCCAGCAGCGGTATAAAGAGGCTCCGTTCCATTTTGAAGCCGGAGCATTGCTGGCACAGCTGATGACTGTAGACTTTACCAAGGGATTGGTAGCTCCGGCCCGCCTCGGACTCCATAAGCAGGGGCAGGGCTGTTGCCAGGAGCAGCTCGACACTGTGCGAGGAGCCGGGAATCATTGCATCCCGACTTGTGGCCTGCCCGGTTCATGCAGGAGGGGCTGGAACATCAGTGGGGGCCTGAGGGAGTCAGAGGACACCATTCCTACAAGGGGCCAGCCATCACAACAGCAACCTCCATTTCTCCCCGAGGACATCAGCATCCATTTGTTACCCCCGTGCATCGCCTTTCCATACAGGTGAACTCTGGGTACTGTAGTCAAGATCCCAAGACTACGGAAGGTGTGCGCGTTAACAGTGGGCGGAGGTCTCTGACCAATGGGAGAGCTGGATGAGACTTTAAAGGCGGAGATGGAATAGCATTTTGTGTGTGGAGGCATCTGACGAGACGAAGGGTCGCCAAAATACATAATGCCCAGTGTCCACATTAAAGGCTCCCAACAGGATTCCCCCGTGTGGCTTCTTACTTCTCGGCATTGGAGGGGTGTTTTTGGATGTTTGTACACGCTGGCCAGCAGCGGTATAAAGAGGCTCTGTTCCGTTTTGAGGCCGGACCATTGCTGGCACAGCTGTAGACTTCACCAAGGGATTGGTAGCTCTGGGCCGCCTCGGACTGCAGAAGCAGAGACAGGGCTGTTGCCAGGAGCAGCTCGACACTGTGCGAGGTGCCGGGAATCATTGCATCCCGACTCGCGGCCCGCCTGGTTCATGCAGCTGGGGCTGGAAGGTCAGTGGGAGCCTGAGGGAGTCAGATGACACCATTCCGACACGGGGCCAGCCATCACAACAGCAACCACCATTTCTCCCCGTGGACATCAACACCCATTTGTTACCCCTGTGCACCGCCTTCCCATACAGGTGAACTCTGGATACTGTAGTAAAGATCCCAAGACTACAGAAAATGTGCATGTTAACAGTGGGCGGAGCTCTCCGAACAATGAGAGAGCTGGAGGAGACTTTAAAAGCGGAGATGGAATAGCGATTCGTGTGTGGAGGCATCTGACAAGGGGCAGGGTTGCCGAAATGCATAATGCCCAGTGTCCACAATAAATGCTCCCAACATGATTCCCCGTGTGGCCTCTTACTTCTCGGCATTGGAGGGGTGTTTTTGGATGTTTGTACACGCTGGCCAGCAGCGGTATAAAGAGGCTCTGTTCCGTTTTGAGGCCAGAGCATTGCTGGCACAGTTATAGACTTCAGCAAGGTATTGGTAGCTCTGGCCCTCCTCAGACTGCAGAAACAGGGAGTGGGCTGTTGCCAGGAGCAGCTCAACACTGTGTGAGGTGCCGGGTATCATTGCATCCCGACTCGCGGCCCGCCTGGTTTATGCAGCTGGGGCTGGAACATGAGTGGGGGCCTGAGGGAGTCAGAGGGACACCATTCCTACACGGGGCCAGTCATCACAACAGCAACCACTATTTCTCCCCGAGGACATCAACATCCATTTGTTACCCCGTGCATCGCCATCCCATACAGGTGAACTCTGCGTACTGTAGTCAAGAACCCAAGACTACAGAAGATGTGCACATTAACAGTGGGCTGAGCTCTCCGACCAATGAGAACGCTGGAGGAGACTTTAAAGGCGGAGATGGAATAGTGTTTCGTGTGTGGAAGCATCTGACGAGGCAAAGGGTCGCGGAAATGCATAATGCCCAGTGTCCACATTAAAGGCTCCCAACAGGATTCCCCGTGTGGCCTCTTACTTCTCGGCATCGGAGGGGTGTTTTTGGGTGTTTGTACACGCTGGCCAGCAGCGGTATAAAGAGGCTCTGTTCCGTTTTGAGGCCGGAGCATTGCTGGCACAGCTGTAGACTTCACCAAGGGATTGGTAGCTCAGGCCCGCCTCGGAATGCAGGAGCAGGGACAGGGCTGTTTCCAGGAGCAGCTCAACACTGTGCAAGGAGCCGTGAATCATTGCATCCCGACTTGCGACCTGCCTGGTTCATGCAGGAGCGGGGCGAACGTCAGTGGGGGCCTGAAGGAGCCTGAGGGCACCATTCCTACACTGGGCCAGCCATCCCAACAGCAACTACCATTTCTCCCGAGGACAACAACATCCATATGTTACCCCCATGCCTCGCCTTCCCATACAGGTGAACTCTGGGTACTGTGGTCAAGATCCCAAGACTACAGAAGGTGTGCACGTTAATAGTGGGCAGAGCTCTCCGACCAATGAGAGAGCTGGAGGAGACTTTAAAGGCAGAGATGGAATAGCGATTCCCCCATGTGGCCTCTTACTTCTCGGCATCGGAGGGGTGTTTATGGATATATATATATATATATATATATATATATATATATATATATATATATATATATATATATATATATATATATATATATATATATATATATATATATCCAAACAATTTGCCTGTGAATAGAGCGCCCACAAACAGGTAAATTCATCTGCCGACTTTTATTTCAAAGGGACACAGCAAAGGTTTTAACGCTGCGCGCCACAGCATATAGTCCAGCCGACGCGTTTCGTGTTGACACACTTCATCAAAGGGCTACGGACTTCCAGGGTAAACTCCTCGGCCATTAAACAGCAACACTACAGCTCCGCCTTATAGGCGTGGCCACACCAGGGGCCTGATGGTAATCGTAGTGCCTGATTGTTTTTCCAGTGAGTGGCCGTCAGGATAAACCCCCAATGTCAATATCAAACCCATGTGGGTGGTGGGGTACAGCATGAGTCCTCGCTGTGTGCTTCATCCCTGATGAAACCGGCTCCTGTTCACCTTGCGGCGGCGTCGATTGGCGTCGTCGCGGTATGTTTCACAACACCGGGGCATCCTCCACGGCTCAGGCAGGCCGCAACAAATCCAAACAATTTGCCTGTGAATAGAGCGCCCACAAACAGGTAAATTCATCTGCCGACTTTTATTTCAAAGGGACACAGCAAAGGTTTCAACGCTGCGCGCCACAGCATATAGTCCAGCCGACGCGTTTTGTGTTGACACACTTCATCAAAGGGCTACGGACTTCCAGGGTAAACTCCTCGGCCATTAAACAGCAACACTACAGCTCCGCCTTATAGGCGTGGCCACACCAGGGGCCTGATGGTAATCGTAGTGCCTGATTGTTTTTCCAGTGAGTGGCTGTCAGGATAAACCCCCAATGTCAATATCAAACCCATGTGGGTGGTGGGGTACAGCATGAGTCCTCGCTGTGTGCTTCATCCCTGATGAAACCGGCTCCTGTTCACCTTGCGGCGGCGTCGATTGGCGTCGTCGCGGTATGTTTCACAACACCGGGGCATCCTCCACGGCTCAGGCAGGCCGCAACAAATCCAAACAATTTGCCTGTGAATAGAGCGCCCACAAACAGGTAAATTCATCTGCCGACTTTTATTTCAAAGGGACACAGCAAAGGTTTCAACGCTGCGCGCCACAGCATATAGTCCAGCCGACGCAACACTACAGCCCCGGTGTTGTGAAACATACCGCGACGACGCCAGCGAGGACTCATGCTGTACCCCACCACCCACATGGGTTTGATATTGACATTGGGGGTTTATCCTGACGGCCACTCACTGGAAAAACAATCAGGCACTACGATTACCATCAGGCGGAGCTGTAGTGTTGCTGTTTAATGGCCGAGGAGTTTACCCTGGAAGTCCGTAGCCCTTTGATGAAGTGTGTCAACACGAAACGCGTCGGCTGGACTATATGCTGTGGCGCGCAGCGTTGAAACCTTTGCTGTGTCCCTTTGAAATAAAAGTCGGCAGATGAATTTACCTGTTTGTGGGCGCTCTATTCACAGGCAAATTGTTTGGATATGTATATATATATATATATACACCAGTTACCTCCAAGGTTGCGAAGGAAGCCAGGACACACAGAGTTCGTTGCAAAATTTTAATGGCAGCAAAAAAATGCGACGCGTTTCGCCGATATGGCTTGCTCACGCTCGTCATACAAACATTGTCAGCCATTTTTAAAGTGCTGAAAACACACCCCCAGTGTAAGCGTATCTACACAGAAGTCATTTACAGAGTCGCCATATTGTACTATGTTAAATAACGCATATCAATATCTCCCAAAATATAAGCAGTGTAAAATATACTGTTGCGGCTTAGCACACATGTATTGTAATAAATACTCGAGAATTGTCTGTCAGAGCGCAATGATTACATGATGTACAGTTACTCATCAAATTTACGTGTGTAAAACACCATAATCATTCATATCATTTCAGGCATAATTTATTCAAATGCATATATATCTGAGTTGTAAGAGTAAACAGTTAATCTCACAGATTGCAAAGAGTAACGTCACGTGGTGCGCATTGATTCGTAATGTGAGCGCTCATTGGATGCTATAATGGGACAGCAAGTAAAGCCCCATGTGATTGGATCCCGTTGCTGGGAAACGTAAAAACAACATTTATCACGCTTAAAAGGTGTAACCCCTAGAACAAAGCCCAAGTGGGCAAATTGATGTCAATGCATTCGCCATGTTGGCTTATCACAGTGCACAGACACAATCTATTGATTATCACAAATGATGCCCAGATGGGCTGTAATCAGTCTATGTCTGCACAGAAATCAATGGCGATTCAAATGAAGTCCTCGCCCAAGTGGGCATGTATTATACTACCAAATTATGTCCCAAACGGGATGGTGTTCAGGTTCCAATCAACTCATAGTATCTTGCAATACCTCATAACATCTGTGAAAGAGAAGGTTATGTGTGTAAATAAGTGAAATAAAATGATCAATAAAAATATTAAAATACAAACAGCATATATACAACTCAATTCATTCAGATATGCATATTATTCTTCATACAGATGAATGGCCAGTTCCTCCCTTGTGTTCAATCCCACAGGGGCTAAACATTGAAAATCAATAATATATCTGGACTCCAGTTTCCTCATGGATAGTTCATGATTACCACCTCGTACCCCTAGATCCACACAATCAATAACCACCATACGTAGCTTTGTTTTATCCTGCATGTGACAATCAAAAAAGTGTCTGGCGACCGTATATTGTTTGGTATGGTTCTGTATCGCTCTCAGATGTTCTAACACCCTCTTTTTGGCCTCATGTTTGGTACTACCCACATACCACTTGTTGCATGGGCAGATTAACAAATACACACTGTATGGGGTGTTACAGGATAATTTCTTTTTGATGATAAATTCCCTTGATGTACCAGGTATGATGAGAGTTTTACAGTCTCTATTGAACTTGCATGCCTTGCATCTCTTACAGCATGTAAATCCGGTAGATGTGGCCTGAACAGAAGAAATATTGTCGGTCACATAATTACGGCTAAGCTCATCACGTAAGGATCTGCCCTTCCTAAACGTGATCTGTGGATTGTCACCTAAATATTTTTTGAGGTGATCATCCGTATTTAAAACATGCCAATGTTTCTTAAATACTTGTCTCAAATCATTGGATTGGCCAGAAAAGGTTGTGATGAATCTGATAGTTTCAGATTGTACTTCAGCTGGTTTAGGAACTAATAGTTCCTCTCGTGATTTGCTGCTGCTCCGTTCTATTGCTTTGGCAATGACTTTATTGCCATACCCTCTCTGTCTAAACCTTTGGCACATGACAGTTTCTTCATTCTTGTAACTTTCTTGTGTGCTGCAGTTGCGTCTGGCACGCAATAATTCCCCATAGGGGATGCTGTACACAAGACTCTTCGGATGGCAGCTGGATGCTTTGAGAAGGCTATTCCCCGATGTGCTTTTTCTGAAGAGTTTAGTGGTCAGAATGTTATCAACCACTTCTACTTCCACATCCAGGAATTCCACCTTCTTCCTGCTTATATGTTCAGTAAGAGTCAGGTTTAATGTATTGACATTGAGTTTGTCAATAAATTGTTTGGCCGATTTCTCATCGCCATTCCAAATGAAAAAAATATCATCAATGTATCGCAGCCACAGGGACACATTGTTGAATTCCGCCATCTCTTGGACAACCTGCTCCTCCCACCAGCCCATGAATAAATTAGCATAGCTGGGGGCGAAGCAGGTTCCCATGGCCGTGCCCTGTGACTGGCGATACAAGAGTGCTCTGACTATCTCTTAGCCACAATTGATGTGATCTCACTCTACACGTCAATCCGTCATGAGGTAGGAATGGAAGCAGGCGAATATTATCTGAAGCAACGCAGCATCACGCAACTAGATCACACAAGAATGCTGATAAAGATGGTGGATCTATGTTTGAAGAACAACATATTTCTCTTCAACACACAAATGTATAAGCAAGAATGTGGTACAGCCATGGGCATTTCTCTATCTCCCAACTACGCAAACATCACCATGGGCTGGTGGGAGAAGACCACAGCATGGAACTAAGACAACCAATCAGATCTGGATCGAATAATACTTTGGGTGCGTTACATCGACGACCTTTTTATTATTTGGAATGGTACAAACTCTCAGTTTCAGAATTATTTTAAAAAGCTGAATGACAATGATCTAGGTTTACAGTTCACGTGCACGACAAGCAAAAAGGAAATAGATTTCCTAGACACCAAAATATACGTGTCTGACGTGTTTCAGCCTCACAGTGAACAAAGTCCTGTGAGGCTGAAACGCGTTGGTGGGGTGAAGCTCTGATTAAAAGGCTTCAAACAGAAATTTGGTGTGCCGCTCCCTCTGTGACATAAAATATATATATATATATATATATATATATATATATATATATATATATATATATATATATATATATATATATATATATGAACCCAATCCTGTGTTAATAGACTTCCGAAAAACAGGCACCGACTCTGTGGGATTCTTAATCAAGGGTCTTTATTCACAAGAAAGACGACCAGACGCGTTTCGGCGGACAAGTCCGCCTTGTTCACTACATCTGGACTCTGAGTGGTTCATCAGCATTGTGGCCGTTCGGTATCTTAGAGTTTAATTGGATAATGTATTTGGACTCTAAACGTCTGAGTGCTTGTAGTTTGTTTCCATCTCTTGGATTTGGTGCCAGATTATCGATTACGAAATATGTGAGGTCTTCCTTGTTAACATTATGTTGTGCATTTATATGTCTGGCAAAAGGGTAAGCGGGGTCATCATTGCTGATGGCGCGCAAGTGCTGCAAGATCCTGACATGGACTGGATGGATCGTGCTCCCCATATATAATTTCTTGCAGATACAACTGAGCACATACACTGCGTGGTCAGTCTTGCAGGTATAGTGTCCTCTGATTGTGTAAGGTATTTTCCTGTTTTGGTGTTAACTCCATGTAAACAGGCCTTACACTTTGGGCACTTAAAAACACCTTTCTGAGCCTGTAACCAGGGCATGTTTTTATTCATAGTTTTGTTTACAATGGGCCCATAGTTAACCAGTTCCTGTCGCATTGATATTGCTCTGCGGAAGGTTAACTGAGGTAGTTTAGCACAATTCTGTCCAATGGTGGGGTCCATTTTGATGAGTGGCCAGTGCTTATACATGATTCTGCGAAGGTCCTTGTGGTGTTTCCTGTAAACTGTGATCATTCTAGGAGTAAAAGATTTGCTGTCACTAAGGCTAGGTACTGCCTTTGGTTTCCCTTTTAACAGATCTTTTCGGGTAAGTTTTTCACTCTTTTTCTTAGCTTGGTCTAGTGTATGCTCTTTGTATCCTTCTCTCTCAGCCTAGAAAAGAGGCTCTTTGTGTTGTCACGTAGATCAGTTTCTAGACTACAGTTACTTTTCATGCGGAGGCATTCCGCATATGGTATGCTCTCCTTCAGTTTGACAGGGTGGAAACTTGTGGTGTGTAATATTGTACTACCCGCTGTCTCCTTTCTGTATGTTCTGGATTCTATTCTTCCATCTGTCTGAAAAACCTCTAGGTCTAGAAATGTGATTCTGGTGGTGTCTGTGGTGCATGTGAACTTAAGGTTCAGACTGTTTTCATTTATGGCTTTGACAAAATCAAGTGCACTTTCCTCCGTCCCCTTCCACACCATAAAGATTTCATCTATGTACCTCTTATATAAAACAATGTGGTTGAGGTATGTGTGGATGTGTTGGGCCATGAGTACTTGCTCCTCCCACCAGCCCATATGCAAATTCGCATAGCTGGGGGCAAAGCAAGTACCCATGGCCTTGCCGTGTGTCTGTTGGTACAGGAGTTTGTTGTATGTGAAAGTGTTGTTTGCCAGGCACCATTCCGCCATTTGGAACAACATCATGGTATGTTGGTGTAGAGTGATGTTGCGACTACCCAAAAAATATTTCATTGCATTTAAACCATCTGAGTATCTGATGCTGGTATATAGGCTTTGAACGTCCAATGTTACAAATATACAATCAGGCTGCCATGCAAAGTCATCAATTTTAGACAGAAAATCCACAGAGTCTTTTAGAAAAGTTGGTAACACCTGTACCAAAGGTTGTAAAAATAAATCTATGTATTTACTAGTATTCTCAAAGAGACTTCCTATGGCTGAGATGATGGGTCTGCCAGGGGGACATTCAATGTTTTTATGAACCTTCGGTAGTAGATAGAGTTGTGGGGTTATTGGATGGTAATTTTTCAGGACAATAAGTTCTGGCTTGGTTAAGAGGCCTTTGCTCCTCCAATTGTACAGGCTCGTGTGGTATCTCTCTTTGATGTTGGCAAGGTTGGAGCTGTTGATTCTTATATAGCATTGTCTATCTTGGAGTTGTTGCATGGCTTCATGATTGTACATATCTAGCGGCCATAGGATTATGTTCCCTCCTTTATCGGCACTGCGGATTACAATGTCTTGGCATTGTTTTATTTTGTCCATCAATCTTTCATATTTCGCTCTGTAGTCGTTCGATTTTTTATGGAAATTTGTACTGCTTTCCAAAGCCAGGTTTTTAAGATCTTTGATCACCCTTTCTGCGAACACATCTATGTTGTCTTTAGGCATGGGTGGGTAGAAAACTGATTTTGGTCTGAATGGTGAGGGTTCTGATGCATAGATTGACAAATTAGCATAGGCTGCTGCTCCTTGTGTGTTGCTCAACACTCCTTCCTCCAGGTCCAGCTCTACCTCTGTCATATCTCTCAGGAAATCACAGTCCTCTACATTCAATGCACTAGATGGTCTTTGGTTAGTTGGTTTTTCATGCAGATCTAGTGTTTTGTCTTTTTGGTTTGCAAAGTACTTGTTAAGTTTAAGTTTCCGAGTGAAGTGATATAGGTCTTTCCTGGTATCTGTATAATTAAAATTAGCCTCCTTACAAAATGAGAGTCCCAATTCCAAAGTTTTTAGTTCTTCAGCCGTCAACTCCATATTTGATAGATTTATAACTGTGTTTTTCGCTGTGGGTGTGGGGTTTATCTCCTCCTGTTCCGTCTGTATATGGGTTTGGTTTTTTGGGCCATGTCTTCCCCACCTTCTGTTCTTCCTCCTTCTGCTCTTGGAGGGTTTGGTCTGTTTGTTGTCCGGTCCTGTCTTTGTGTATTTGATCTCAGGCTTTGTAGCCGTTCCATGCGAAAAAAAGCAAGTTCTACCGCAGGGGTTGGTACCTGTTTGTTTTGGCTCATGGTTGATTTACTTGTGCCAGGGTCTGACTCAGCTCCTGAGCTTATTTCTGATTCACTTGGTGCATTTGGATATGCTTGTGTCGCGTTTGTTGCAGAGAGTTGTTGGTGACAGATATTCTCAAATTTTCTGGCAAAAGTATAAATCCTGCCTTGGAGGTAATCATTACGGTCTCTTTGGAATTTTTCCACCTTTCTTATTTTTATGGTGTTTTCTAGTTTTTGCACTCTTGTCGTGATCTCTGTGAGTCCTTTCTTTACCTCTTCTTGGTTTGGAAGTTTGCTCAGTTCAGCCAAGAGAAAGTCTATTTGCGGCCGCAATTTTTCTATGTCAGAGGTCGCATATTTAACCAGGATGCGCAACATGTTCTTTGATGATTCGGCACTATTATCCGCCCAGTCCTGGAGCATGGCGGGGTCCGGGTTTTCGTATGTCGGGGCTACTAGTACTCTCAGACCTCTTGGTATTCTGCCCACTTCCAGATATCTTTTGAGCGACGTACACTCCCACCATTTGGCCACTTCACTTTTCCTTAGTTTTTCTAGTTCATTCAGCAGTTTTTAAGATCTGTACTTTCCGTGGATTGCTGTGCACTGTTGTTTAATGTCTGTTCAGTTGGTGTTACATCTTTGTCCTTAAAGATATCAAGAGCTGCCTCCTCGCACTCTTTTTCCCATTCTGCTGCCATCGCTTTTTTGCCCTTAATTTTCCCTTGATTCCCAATGTCTGTATTTGCGCAAAGCGCTCAGAACTACCTCTCCCTTTGGCGTGTATTCCGTGTGGCACTACAGCCTCTCCTTACTCGCACCAGCAAGCCTCATTCATTCCCTGATAGCCTTCCGGCCCCACAGACTGAGGATACTCACTGTTGCGTTGCAGAAGAACCGTCTGCCTCGTGGATGTATTGCCTAGGGGGGCTCCAAATATTCCTCTTGGCGAAGAAAGTTCAAAAAGCGGGTTTAACTGGTTATATACATCTATCTCTGTAATAGGTTTGTATTTACCTGTATAAAACTTACATTTCATGGTAAAGGCATGCATGCTAAAGACATATGAGCTGTAAAAATTATATTGATAATTATTAACACTATGTACATATATATATACACACATACATTACCTACTGGTGGTCCTCAGTAGGTAGTTATAGTTAGGACCTTGTTTCTATTCAAAAAGCGTTTTTTCTTTTGCCAATAGCCGTTAGACAAATCTTTGTGAAATTTTCAAAACTAATGGTTCTCTCAGGTCAGCTCCTGTTTTAAAAGTTTTGAGGTGATTCGTCAAGCGGGCCAAGAAAAAAGGGCGGTCCCAAAATGCATTTTACCCATGTTAATTAATTTCCATAGGAACTTTAGACAAAGCTACAGCCCGAACTGCTGAATGGAATAACACCAAATTTGGCAAAAAAATAGGTCTTGGTCCAGAAAGCGAGCTTTTTTGAAAATGGTGTAAATCCATTCAGTATGTGCTGAGAAATAAAACAAATAAAAATTATATATCTGAGCACTGAGGAGGATTTGCAAACCCTCCAGAGCACAAGCTTCATTCTGATTGGCTGCCAACACTCCAAGAATGTGTTGGCAGCCATCTTGTTACTCTGTAACCAAGTCACAAGAAAACAGTTGTAAAAGATGCAAGGACCATCAGGGCCCAAAAAGCATTGAAAAACAAATGGGCCAAATTCGTGCTGGGTGCGCGAATCCGGATAAAAAAAACAAAACAAAGCACGGGCTCCCACGCTTTGCTTTCTATAAGCCCCCAGGTGGGCCAGGTCCCGGGAGTTAATGCCCAATTAATTACCAGGGGCCCCCACAGCCCCGGGGATACCCACCTCCCTGGGGTTTCATTCATAATGTCCGGAGGGTATGCAGCCCCCCGCAACTCCCTGGGGCTTATTTATATAACAAATGTGTGGGAGGGGCTCCTTCCTCCCCATGCTGCCCTGGGGACAGCAATCTCCCCAGGGCTTTAAATTAATAGGGGACCCCCAAGCCCCGGGGACCACCACCTCCCCAGGGCTCCATATAAAATATAGAAGTGTGGAGGGGCTCCTGCCCATTCAAACACTGCCCTGGGGACCACCCTTTCCCCGGTACACAGTGAATTTCAGGGAGGGGGCCTCACAGGCTCCCCAAGCCCCGGGGACTGCCACCTCCCTGGGGCCTCAATCATTTAAAGTAGTGCGGAGTCTCCTGCCCCTCCCCACATTACTCCGGTGACCACCAGCTCCCTGGGACACACTTTATTTAAATATGGTGGACCTTTGCAGACCCCAAGCCCCTGAGACCACCACCTCCCCTCCTGGAGCCCTCCATGGCCCTGGGGACCGCCACCCCCCATCACTGGCTCCTGCAATGTCCCGGGGTGACCACCCCTGGGACATTGCCATTTGCCATTTCCCATCCTGCCATAGCAAACACTGCTTTGCTTCTTGGACGCGAAAGTAGGAAACCAGCTCTCACTTCCAAGAAGCAAAGCAGAATTGCTTTTGAAAAAGGGGAGCTGCATGTTAGCAGCTCCTCTTGTCCAAAAGCAAAGCTGGCTCCCGCAGGAGGCAGGGAGCCAGCTGGGAAGGTGGAGGCTCCCCAACGCTGAGGCCAGGCTTCGTGGGATGGGGTCTCCAGGGGCAAATGTAGCCCATGAGGGGGCCCTCTCAACACTCTCCCCTTGTTGATAAAAAAAGAATAAGGGCAGCCTGGGGGATGGGGGCATGGGGCCATAATTGGCCTGAGGAGGGGGGCCACGCAGCCCCCCTCTAGAAGAAAAAATTAAGGCTGTCCGGCCCCAAGGGGGGCCACACAGCCAGGAGGTACCTGGTGGGCTAAGTAGCCCCTAGGGACCCTCAGGAGGCAAGGGGACTTAATCCCCCAAACCATAACACGTCAGGAGGTGTGTTTACAGAGTGGTGGAGAAAGGAGGAATGGCCGGTGTCCACCGGTCAGCTATCCAACTATCTGGGGCATTCTGGAGGTATCAGGTAGGCTAGTTGGCCCCTAAGGACCCCCAGCAGTGAAGTAGATTTTAATCCTCTTCCCAGAGCACGCCAGGGAGCACATTTGCAGAATGGTGGGCAAAGGGGGCGTGGCCTGCTATGAGAACTTGCCAATGCATCTTTGTAGGACTTACTGGAGGTAATAGGAGGGATAGTTGGCCCCCAAGGACATCCTTGGGGGCCAACTACCCTTCCTGTTACCGTCAGGAAGTCTCACACAGTGGTATTGCTAAGAGGTCTTCGAACACCTCCTGGCACACTACGGGTTGGGGGATAAAGTCTGTTTTACTCCCGAGGGACTTTGGGGGCCAAGAAGCCCTCCTGGTACCTCCTCTAAATCCTATGCAGTGGAATTCCTGAGTGCTGTTTGGAGGCCCAGCCCCCTTTCTCGACCACTCTGCAAATGCGACTACCAGTTAAAGAAGCATTTTTAATGTAAGAAATCTTGCATTTGCAAGACTTAGAGCTATTGGCGTTATAAATGTAAATGTTTTTTACTAATGTATTTGGGAACGGAGTGGATGTATGTTGTGTGCAGTGTATTTATGTGGTATGTTGTGCAGTGAAATTATATGGATATGAAGTATTTGGTATTTAGTGTATAGGAATTATGTAGAGTGGGATAATGTTTATGGAGAGTAATTATGTGGTATGATAGTCTGTGTTGTAGAGTGGTAACCTAAGGTTTAGTCCTCCTCGTTTCCATAGAAGCTAAACTACAAACTCAATGAGACACAAAAAAGAAGGAATCACTGAGAATCACTTCTGGACCTAGTGAGAGGAATAAGCTGGGCCACTGGAAATGTGCAACTTTTTGGGTGCACTGACTTTTGCACAATTATACATTTTCCGCATTAGCCACATAATCCATCATCTGCTGCCTAATCTGCAGATTTGAAAAAAAAGTCTTGTTTCTAGTAGCTCAAATGGATCAAACGTTACCAAAAATGCAGCAACAAGTGTTACAGCGTGGTGGAAGGTCCTTTGCAAACCTAAATATGGGTGATATTGGATCGGGCTGGGGCACTCTCACGCATTCTCGCGAGATTTCGGCCTGCTGAGCCTATTTGAGGCAGCGAGAGACGGTAGGTCAGCCTGGAGAAGGTGACCACTCTACAACGACCTCGCTAGCGCTAGCTGCGCTTTTCGCCTGCTTTACTGCTTTTAACATCCCGTTTTTGTATTTATTTTCATTTTGGTTAATTTACCTTGTTCTTAATTGTAGCGACCCCCCTGGCCTCATTCCTGCACATTAAAACCCCCCTTGGGGACCATCACCACTGCCTTTGGCGGGTCCGGGATCACGGGGTACCGGGGACTAATTTGAGCGCCATCTTGGATCGGGCTGGGGCACTCTCGCGCATTCTCGCGAGATTTCGGCCTGCTGAGCCTGTTTGAGGCAGCGAGAGACGGTAGGTCATCCTGGAGAAGGTGATCACTCTACACCGACCTCGCTAGCGCTAGCTGCGCTTTTCGCCTGCTTTACTGCTTTTAACATCCCGTTTTTGTATTTATTTTCATTTTGGTTAATTTACCTTGTTCTTAATTGTAGCGACCCCCCTGGCCTCATTCCTGCACATTAAAACCCCCCTTGGGGACCATCACCACTGCCTTTGGCGGGTCCGGGATCACGGGGTACCGGGGACTAATTTGAGCGCCATCTTGGATCGGGCTGGGGCACTCTCGCGCATTCTCGCGAGATTTCGGCCTGCTGAGACTATTTGAGCCTTCTATCGGTCGCGCAGCGGTGACGCGCAGCGGGAGCGCCTTCATCGCGCCTGAGTCCAGCCAGAGTCCTGCCCGTCTGCGCTCGTCCGCGCTAGGCAGGGCCTGGCAGGGCTCTTTGGCATTCCAGGATGCTATCTTCTGTAGATTTACGCGCGTTGCGCCGCGGGGTAAGAGGATGCCGCCATGGTACTTTGGATCCTCTTTGTGGTCCTTATCAGTGCCCTATTTGTTCCTTCATTCTCCCGGCACCACAACCCATCCTGTTTTTTCAACCTAAATCCCCTAGAGCTCGCATCACTGGTCCTGTACGGGGCTCAGATATCAGTTCGCCTCTTAAAATATTTCTTTTGAATGTAAGGTCATTGGCCTGCCACTCGCAAGAAGTCTTCTCACTGATTAATGATGAAAATCCAGATATTTTCTTTTTTACCGAAACGTGGCTTCACGACAATTCTATGGCTGTGATTAACTTAGCCCTCCCAGTAGGCTATACCATGCACTCATCCGATCGTAATGGTAGAGGTGGAGGCATCGCAGTCGCGGTAAAAACTTGCTATTCGTGTGTCTGGTCTCCCACCACTATAGCTGGATGTGAGAGTGCGCACTTCAACATTACTGTAAGTCCCCATTTCACCTTTGCGGGACTTTTAATCTATAGGCCTTCCGGTCCCGATGGAGCTTTTCGTGTCAGTCTTCCGGATGTGGTCTCTTCTTTAGTTTTGAAAACCAATAATTTTACGGTCATTGGTGATCTTAACCTCCATATGGAAGCCCCACTTTCCAACCCAGTCCAAAGCTTGCTTTCTGATCTTGAGGCATTTCAATTAGTCCAACTGGTTGAATTCCCGACTCATATCGGCGGACACCTGCTGGATCCTTTTCTGACAAACATCTCTGGACTGATCACTATCTGATCGAAACGCATATTGCTATTAACATCCCTCTAGCCAATAACAACTTGCCTAAGACTCTTAAGCGTCCTTGGAGAAACTTGAACCTAGAGCACTTTCACCATCTGTTGCTGCAGCACCATCCTCAACCTCCTGAGGAAGTTTCCTGTGGTTATGACGACTTTTGCAAGTGGCTTGAGCAGTCTCTGGATACCCTTATACCAGCTAGGTGGAGCAAGGCTAAATCTGACTCCCCCAGTCCCTGGTATGATGAATCCCTTAGGGTATTGAAATCATCTTGTAAAAAAGCAGAACGTGCTAGGCGCAGAAACTATGATACTGATCTTAAAGCAGCCTATAGATCTTGCATCAGGACGTATCATAGGGCCATATGTTCAGCCAGGGCTGCTTTTTATTCACAAGAAATAAAAAACAGTACTAACCCTACCAAGACCATTTTTAGGGTGTGCAAGGACCTCACCAACAAAAGAACTGCCTCCACGTTCATTGCCTCTATGACACACTGCAAAGATCTGGCCTCGTTCTTCGTTGAAAAAGTGGAGGCCATATACAGGTCGTTTGCTATGCCTTTTGTCAGGGAAATTAATAGTGCCCCTCTGGTCTCTAAATCCCTATTAGCCATTCCAGGTCCTACCCAAGAGGAGTTCCTAAATTTGACGATCAAAGTTAAATCTGGTTCTCCGGATGACCCTATGAGACCCATGCAATTTCGTGATTTCGCCGATTGCTGTTACCCGGCGATGCAGAGCTTAATTGATCTTTCTTTCAGAACTGGTAGTGTTCCCACTGCTTGGAAGCAGGCCACTATTATACCAATTCTAAAAAAACCTTCTCTTGACCCTTCCAAATCAGAGCATTATCGACCTATTTCCCTCCTTCCTTGGATGGCTAAATTAGCCGAAGCTCACGCCAATAGGATTTTATCCTTCCACCTGCAAGAAGCAAACATACTGGACAACTCCCAGAATGGGTATCGAGCCGGTCATAGTACCGAGACCGCTCTCTTGGCGGTGGTGGAACATATCAGGAAAATACTAGACCAAGGTCAGACGGCGGCACTGATCCTATTGGATCTAAGTGCCGCTTTCGACACGGTCTCCCACCACATCCTTTTACACCGCCTCGTGGAGGCAGGAGTTGGAGAACAAGCGCTTGAATGGTTTCGATCATTTCTTACGGGTCGAACCTTTAAAGTTTCTACACCTCCCTACATCTCTGCCCCACGCCCCATTCTGCAGGGAGTTCCACAGGGTTCGGCCCTTAGCCCCACCCTTTTTAATTTGTATGTTGCACCGCTGGCGCAGGTAGCTGCCAGTTTTGGTCTTACAATAGTGTCATACGCCGATGACACACAGTTGGCGGTGTCACTTAATGGCGACTCCAACATGAACGCCCCCACCTTTCAGGCAGCCCTCAAAGCTATCGCCGGCTGGATGGCGAACAATCGCTTACAACTCAACGCCACCAAGACGGAGGTCATTCTTTTCGGTAGGGACAGCGAGCTCTGGGGAGACCAATGGTGGCCTCCTGAATTGGGTCCTGTTCCCACTCCTGTAGCCGAAGTCAGAAACCTGGGCATATGGCTTGACGATCAATTGTCTTTTATTCCCCACATCAAGCGTGCCGCGGGAACTTGTTTTGGCGCTCTACAGTGCCTACGGCCTATTTTTAAATTTTTTGACGCGGACACTAGGCAGATCATAGTCCAAGCTCTGGTGCTGACCAGATTGGACTATGCCAGTTCCCTGTTTCTGGGTGTTAATCAAGCTGAGCTAGCCCGTCTTCAGCGGGTACAAAATGTGGCGGCCAGGATGCTGGTCGGCCTCCCTAAATTTGTTTCTGCTCGCAGCACTATCCATGACCTCCACTGGCTCCCAGTAGGCCAAAGAATCAAGTTCAAGGCTTTGTGCCTTACTTTTAAAATTCTCAATTTGGCCTCCCCTCCTATTCTCACCCAGACCATCCTCCACTATGTCCCCTCAAGAGCTCTTCGGTCTGCAGGGTCTAATTTGGCCATTATTCCTCGTTTTAAAAAGTCCAGAATGGGTGGACGTTCCTTTTCGGTGATGGCGGCTACATTATGGAACTCTTTGCCTGCCTCACTTCGTTCCATCCCTGATTTGTTTCCGTTCAGGAAACAATTAAAAACCCATTTATTCTCCTCTGTATAGCTCTGTGTTTCTGGTCCTCTCTGTTGTGTTGTGCGTTTCATCTCCAAAAGCGCCGGGACGCCTCTTGGCTGCGGCATCTGTGCGCTATACAAAAAATAATAACATAACATAACATAAATTAGTACTAATGGTGTTTTTATTTTACAAGTCACTCCTGCTTCTTTCTGCGCCTCTCTTGCCTCTTTCTGCATTTCTGTTGCTTCATTCTGATTTCTGAACCTTTCTTTCTTTTTCTGGACTTCTCTTGCCTCTTTCTGCAAATCTCTTCTACTTTCTACACCTCTTTTGCCTTTGTTCCTTGTTTCTGCACTTCTTTTGTTTCTTTCTGCACCTCTCTTGCTTCTTTCTGCACCCCTCTTGCCTCTTTCTCAACCCCTGTTTCCCCTTTCTGCATCTCTGTTGCTTCTTTCTGCACATCTCTTTTCTCGTTCTCGACCCCTCTTCTCTCTTTCTGCACCTCTGTTGCTTCTTTCTGCACCCCTCGTTCCTCTTTCACATCCCTCTTCCCGCACCCCTGCAGAATCTAAGCAGCAAAGTACAGCAACAGTGTCTCTCTTCAAAATAACACCCAACGCGTTTGAAACACAAAAGTTCTTGCTCACGGGCTCAGAAAGTGAAATGGCAGTGTTGATTTGGAACACCTTGATAAGTATATGTGGCTCCGCCTCCATTGGTTAGTGCTGCTAGGCATGCTGGAGCCTGTAGTTCTGCATCGTATTGCCCCCAGTGGGTACTGCCATCCATCACCACAGTAATCCATAATAAAACCTTTTGTAGGTGAAGCTAGACTCAGTGGTAACAAGGCTGCTCTCGTTTCACAATCCTGCATGCATCGTTTTCCATCTCCGCGCTCAAATCTTCAAAGCGCAGAATCTGCCATGGCTCAGCAGCGTGCTTCTTCGCGACCGGGCACGGCCGCAATACAACTACACAAAAGAACTGCCCATTTGAGGAGCCTGGGAGGAAAGTAAGAGCCTTTAATACAGAATCTTAGCAGCAAAGTACAGCAACAGTGTCTCTCTTCAAAATAACACTCAACGCGTTTAGAACACAAAAGTTCGTGCTCACAGGCTCAGAAAGTGAAATGGCAGTGTTGATTTGGAACACCTTGATAAAGACATGTGGCTTTGCCTCTGTTGGTGAGTGCCGCTAGGCATGCTGGAGCCTGTAGTTCTGCCTGGTGTTGCCCCAGTAGGTACTGCCATCCATCACCACAGTAATCCATAATAAAACCTATTGTAGGTGAAGGTAGACTCAGCGGTAACAAGGCTGCTCTCGTTTCACAATCCTGCACGCATCGTTTTCCAACTCCAGGCTCAAAACTTCATAACGCTAAATTTGCCATGGATCAGCAGCAGGCTTTCTCGCTACCGGGCACGGCCGCAATACAACTACACAAAAGAACTGCCCATTTGAGGAGCCTCGGAGGAAAGAGAGAGCATTAAATGCAGAATCTTAGCAGCAAAGTACAGCAACATATATATATATATATATAAATATATATATATATATATATATTTAGAGCTCCGCAACTCTGAGACCGGGGACCGGCAGCAGAAAGCAACAAGACGGCACTCACAGCAGATATAAACCAGGTCAGGTTTATTAGCGCAAAGAAAATCAAATCAGACGCGTTTCAGCACTTGCCTTCGTCAGTGTCAGCTGGCGTCGGCAGTGCAGCAATTAATAAGGCTGAATTCATTGAAACAAAAGAAGGTTCAAAAGTGCAGATGAAAGCGCCATCTTGTAACGATGAAATAACGCTATTTACAATTCGCATTCCACATTTGTGAGCCATGAAAGTAAGCTGTACATTTTTAGATATTCAATTAACGTGTTAATAGCTTATTGAGCCCTGGATGGGCTAATTTAAACACAAATCTCCAGTTTAATGAAAAAATTCATTGCTCAAGTAATCTTATACTCGTATTGGTATACCGTTGAAATAACATAATCCCCATGATTTCTTAATCCATGGTAACAATTGAGGCCTGGATGGCCATAAACACAGATACCAATGTTAACAAAACCACACAACATAAACCCTAACTAAAGGAAAGGGGTGTGGAGGGGGGGGGTTGTTTGTTCTTCTGTAGGCCAAGTGATAACTACGCCTTACGTAAAGTAAAAAAGAAATTACACTACAGACAGTAGCGTGGTTCAGAAACGAGGAAAAGTGTTCATAGGTGTGATAGTAACTCCTCCCCTGCGTTAAGTCCTCCTGGTGACTTCGTTTGGAGGTCGATAATATATCGAGACTCCAAGCGTCTAAGTCGCCTCTTTAAGTCTCCACCCCTAATGTCTTGAGGGATGCAGTCTAGGCTGAAAAAGCTGAGTTTTGTCCTGTCGCTATTGTGGTGGCTTGCAAAATGACGGGCCATTGGATAATTTTCATCTTTATTCGCAATGGCTCGTTGATGCTCCAGGATTCTCAACTTCACTGCTTTCGTAGTGCTTCCTACGTACATCCGTTCGCAGGGGCACTTCAGACAGTATACCACAAATGTGGTCGAACAAGTGATAAACTTGTTGATTTTGATTTTTGAGTCCCTGTGTGGCACCTGGTAGCTCAATACCCTCTGACTATTACTGCAGGCTTTGCATTTCCCGCATGGATACGAGCCATGCATCGACTGCAGATCTCCTTTGGATTTGCCCTTCAGTAGGTGGCTAGTGACTGGTCTGTCTTTTAAAGATCTTAATCTCCTAAAGGTAATCATGGGGTGTTGTTGTAGATCTTTTCCGATTACATTATCAGATTTCAGAATCCCCCAATTCTTGGCCATGATGGCTCTGACCTTGTTAGCTGCCACTGAGTAGTTAGTGATAAGTCTAATGATACCACTTCCTTCTTTTGGGCTGCCTACCTTCTTGTCCTGTAAGAGGGTATTTCTATTGACTTTCTCTGCCTTTTTCTCAGCTTGGTGGAGGGTAGGTATAGAGTAGCCGCGAGATTTGAAGCGTTTAACGCTTTGTTGAGCGGCCTCTATGTAATCTCTCTCTAGAGAACTGTTGTGCTTGATCCTCAACAATTCCCCGTAGGGGATACTTTTAACCAGGGAGGTCGGGTGGCTGCTGCGTCCGTGGAGGACAGAGTTGCCCGCCGTCTCTTTTCTAAAGAGGGCGGTCTGGATTTTGCCTGCATCAACGAAAACTCTGAGATCTAAATAGTTTACCTCACTCTTGCTTAATGTACAGGTGAAATGCAGGTTAAGATCATTCTGGTTAAGAATCTTGATGTATTCGAGAGCTGACTGTTCCGACCCCCTCCAAATAAGGAAGAGGTCGTCGATATACCTTCTCCAGCATATCACCTTCTCCACCCAAGGGGTTTTGTCATCTGCCCAGGCCACCTGCTTCTCCCACCAGCCCACGAAAAGATTCGCGTAACTGGGGGCGAAGCAGGTGCCCATCGCAGTCCCCCTAACTTGCCTGTATCGTTGATTCTGGAAAATTAAAAATATTGTTGTTCAAACAAAACGATATAAAGTCCAAAATCATCTGACTGTGTTGCAGGTAACGGGCGGGTCGCAGATTCAAAAATGTCTTAACTGCTGCAATGCCATCATGGTGACTGATGCTCGTGTAGAGGCTCGAGATATCCATAGTAATCATCAAGAGGTCTTCCTCCCACTCCACGTCCTGTATCTGTCTCAGAAAATCCTTAGAGTCCTTGGTATAGGAACTCAGTTCGGTGACCCAAGGTGCCAAAAATTAGTCGATAAACTTCGACATATTCTCAGTTAGCCCACCTATGGATGACACGATGGGCCTCCCTGGTGGTTGCGTGGAGTGTTTATGAATCTTGGGGAGGTGATAAAAACTCAGTAGTCTCGGTTGTTTATTCTGTAGGAATGAGTACTCCTCCCTGCTTAGTATGCCCTTTCCGTACCATTGATCAACTAGGGAGTGGTAATTCCGGATACTCTCCTGATACTCTTGTTCCGTGGCAGGCATGTAATTATCGCAGTCTTGTAGTTGACAGAGGGCTTCCTTGCAATACTGTTCACGACTTAGAATAACAACGTTCCCGCCCTTGTCTGAGGGCTTTATTACTATAGAATCATCTTGTTGTAGACTAGTGATTGCTTTACGTTGTTGGAATGACAGGTTCCAATGTATGTTACTCTTCCGTGTTTCTTCAGTTTGCGAAAGCTTTTGTAGGTCCTGGTTAACAGCATCTGAAAAGATATCCAAAGCGTCCATTGGTGTCTGAGGGAGAAAGCGGGAGGTTGGCTTGAAGTGGCTTGGTTCTCCAATCTGAGTTATACCCATGGACGTGCCTCTCCCAACGGTGTCAGTTGGAGGAGCAGTTTGACTTAGTCCTTCTTCCAAAAGGTCTTCAAGCACCGCTAGGCCCTCCAAATCATTAATACTCATTTCCGTGGGATCAATGTGAGTTGTAGCAGACCCCCTTGGTGGACCTTGTGCCTTCTCCTTGAGTGCTTTCTGTTTGAAGTACTTCCAGAGTTTAAGTTTACGGATAAACAGGAATAGGTCTATTCTTGTCTGCACATATTCGTAACGGCCAGTAGGGCAGAAAGAGAGTCCTAGCTTAAGGACATTTTCTTCGTCCTTAGTGAGCACTCTATCTGAGAGGTTGATAATGTTAAGATCTTCCATTAGTTCCTCTTGGGCCTGTTCTGCCGGGACCTCTGTTTCCTGATTTCTCCTTCTCCGCTTCCTCCCACCGCGTCTCGTGATGCGTCTCCGTTTTTGTCTTTGGGGATTTCCGGGGGGCGCTTCTTCCCTCCCCTTAGCCAGTTGGAGCGGATTAAATCGCATTCCTCGTGAAAAGAAGCCGATTCTTCTGCTTGTGCGCTTTGTTGCGCTCGATTCTGTGCCTCGTCTTCGGATTGCTCTGCACTGGCCACCTCAGACTCTGAAGTTTCTCGTTGTACTGTTGGTTTCTGCCGTCTAGCCTTTAGATCTCGGCGAGGCGCATCGTACTTGCGTGCAAAGGTCAGAATCCTTCCTTGCTCATAGTCACGAGCATCACGTTCAAATTTTTGTTGTTTTCTTAGTTGGATCTTCTTTTCATAGCTTGTTAGCCTTTTTTTCATGGACTCCTTCTCTGTATCCAGTTGCCCCTGGTCCGCCAGGTCTACAATCACTTTTTCCAGCGCTTCAATCTCTTGTAGAGCCTTCTCCCTATCTTTCCAGGCAAACTTAATTAGAAGGCATAGCATCCCTTCCAAAGAGTGCGCTGTCAAAGTAGCCCATTCACTCAATAGTTCTGGGTCAGGATTCTCGTAGGCTGGAATTGTGTAGATCCGAAGACCCCGTGGGACCCTCTTAGCATCCACGTAGTGCTGCAGCGAGGTGGCCTCCCACCACTTCCTCGTTTCCCTCTCGTAAAGTCTCTCTAGCTGTTGATATTTGCTCTTGAGGGTTGACTGAACCACATTTTCTGTCTGTACAGCGTTCCGTGCCCTAGGCTCCGGTCGCTCTTTGAAGATGCCTGTTGCTGCCTCCCGGCGCGCTGTGTCGCTGAACATTAGATTTATGGATTTAAAACTCCCTAATGTCGTGCGCGTTCTGCTTCACTCGTGCCTCTTTAAGTGGAATAAGTCGGCGTCTCCTACCTCGATCTCTCCGTCTCCGATTCTGTTTGTGAGTCCAAGCGCAGCGGGACTGGTGTCGAGGCTGCCGACTTCCTAGGCGGTGCGTTCGCCTTTTCCTCCGTCAGCTGCTCCCAAAAAACGCCAATGGAGACCGCACTCAGCCGAGTGGGTGCCGAAAAAAACGGCGGCGTGCCGTTTCAAGTATTTAGAGCTCCGCAACTCTGCGACCGGGGACCGGCAGCAGAAAGCAACAAGACGGCACTCACAGCAGATATAAACCAGGTCAGGTTTATTAGCGCAAAGAAAATCAAATCAGACGCGTTTCAGCACTTACCTTCGTCAGTGTCAGCTGGCGTCGGCAGTGCAGCAATTAATAAGGCTGAATTCATTGAAACAAAAGAAGGTTCAAAAGTGCAGATGAAAGCGCCATCTTGTAACGATGAAATAACGCTATTTACAATTCGCATTCCACATTTGTGAGCCATGAAAGTAAGCTGTACATTTTTAGATATTCAATTAACGTGTTAATAGCTTATTGAGCCCTGGATGGGCTAATTTAAACACAAATCTCCAGTTTAATGAAAAAATTCATTGCTCAAGAAATCTTATACTCGTATTGGTATACAGTTGAAATAACATAATCCCCATGATTTCTTAATCCATGGTAACAATTGAGGCCTGGATGGCCATAAACACAGATACCAATGTTAACAAAACCACACAACATAAACCCTAACTAAAGGAAAGGGGTGTGGAGGGGGGGGGGGTTGTTTGTTCTTCTGTAGGCCAAGTGATAACTACGCCTTACGTAAAGTAAAAAAGAGATTACACTACAGACAGTAGCGTGGTTCAGAAACGAGGAAAAGTGTTCATAGGTGTGATAGTAACTCCTCCCCTGCGTTTAGTCCTCCTGGTGACTTCGTTTGGAGGTCGATAATATATCGAGACTCCAAGCGTCTAAGTCGCCTCTTTAAGTCTCCACCCCTAATGTCTTGAGGGATGCAGTCTAGGCTGAAAAAGCTGAGTTTTGTCCTGTCGCTATTGTGGTGGCTTGCAAAATGACGGGCCATTGGATAATTTTCATCTTTATTCGCAATGGCTCGTTGATGCTCCAGGATTCTCAACTTCACTGCTTTTGTAGTGCTTCCTACGTACATCCGTCCGCAGGGGCACTTCAGACAGTATACCACAAATGTGGTCGAACAAGTGATAAACTTGTTGATTTTGATTTTTGAGTCCCTGTGTGGCACCTGGTAGCTCAATACCCTCTGACTATTACTGCAGGCTTTGCATTTCCCGCATGGATACGAGCCATGCATCGACTGCAGATCTCCTTTGGATTTGCCCTTCAGTAGGTGGCTATTGACTAGTCTGTCTTTTAAAGATCTTAATCTCCTAAAGGTAATCATGGGGTGTTGTTGTAGATCTTTTCCGATTACATTATCAGATTTCAGAATCCCCCAATTCTTGGCCATGATGGCTCTGACCTTGTTAGCTGCCACTGAGTAGTTAGTGATAAGTCTAATGATACCACTTCCTTCTTTTGGGCTGCCTACCTTCTTGTCCTGTAAGAGGGTATTTCTATTGACTTTCTCTGCCTTTTTCTCAGCTTGGTGGAGGGTAGGTATAGAGTAGCCGCGAGATTTGAAGCGTTTAACGCTTTGTTGAGCGGCCTCTATGTAATCTCTCTCTAGAGAACTGTTGCGCTTGATCCTCAACAATTCCCCGTAGGGGATACTTTTAACCAGGGAGGTCAGGTGGCTGCTGCGTCCGTGGAGGACAGAGTTGCCTGCTGTCTCTTTTCTAAAGAGGGCGGTCTGGATTTTGCCTGCATCAACGAAAACTCTGAGATCTAAATAGTTTACCTCACTCTTGCTTAATGTACAGGTGAAATGCAGGTTAAGATCATTCTGGTTAAGAATCTTGATGTATTCGAGAGCTGACTGTTCCGACCCCCTCCAAATAAGGAAGAGGTCGTCGATATACCTTCTCCAGCATATCACCTTCTCCACCCAAGGGGTTTTGTCATCTGCCCAGGCCACCTGCTTCTCCCACCAGCCCACGAAAAGATTCGCGTAACTGGGGGCGAAGCAGGTGCCCATCGCAGCCCCCCTAACTTGCCTGTATCGTTGATTCTGGAAAATAAAAATATTGTTGTTCAAACAAAACGATATAAAGTCCAAAATCATCTGACTGTGTTGCAGGTAACGGGCGGGTCGCAGATTCAAAAATGTCTTAACTGCTGCAATGCCATCATGGTGACTGATGCTCGTGTAGAGGCTCGAGATATCCATAGTAATCATCAAGAGGTCTTCCTCCCACTCCACGTCCTGTATCTGTCTCAGAAAATCCTTAGAGTCCTTGGTATAGGAACTCAGTTCGGTGACCCAAGGTGCCATTTTATATATAAAACCATAGGTTTCACACATGTTATAGTTAGGAATTAGCATTTAAAAAAACTTTTAAATTTACTCAGTTTCCCTCATTGCGGGTCGCTGCACAGGTGTGCTGTCTAAAGCATCAGGGGGCGGTGCGGACTTGCAACAACGAACCTTTTAAAGGGGCGGGGCCATTCTACAGAGTGTTGCATCATCCATGGAGGCTTTAGGCGCTGACGACGGCTACCATCTGCCAGAAATGCATCCGCCACTCTTTCCATTGAAGACTTCAACTGTCTCCCCTTGGGTCCCTGCTTCTTTTTCCGGAGAGAAGTTTGCTGCATATAGCAAGATGGTTCCATCCGTCGAAACGCATCAAACTTTGCACTTGATATAAATAAAACTTGTTTCTGAATGAGACCCCACGGTGTAAACACAGGAGTGGAAAGTATATATATATATATTAGTGTTAGTGTCAATGAAGCAGAATTCCTGGATGTGCATCTATTTGTTAAAGACAACAAACTTGAGACCAAACTGCATCGCAAGAGCACTGCAGGTAATGCTACCTTACATGCGCGCAGCTCTCACCCAGCGCATACCATTCGCAGCATTCCTTATGGTGAATTCATTAGAATTCGTAGAATCTGCAGTGATCATGACTCTTTAACCACGTGCCTTGAGGAATCCAAACACCGCTTCATAAAAAGAGGCTATTCCAGAACCATTCTTGATCAGGCTTTAGTTAAAGCCTCATCAGTGGATCGAGTTTCACTTCTCACACCTAGTGACTCCACCACTGCTAGCCCCAACAGTACACAGGATATTACTCACTGTACAGTCAGATTAATCACTACTTTCAGCTCACAGGAGCGTAAGATTAGGCGCATCATTGGCACTGAATGGCCTATTATTCGGACTGACTCTATTCTTGGCCCAATGTTATCTGAAACACCCACAATCACATTCAGACGTGCGCCCTCCATGCGTGATGCTCTGGATAGAGCAGCACCTGAAAACCCACCTAAAATCAACAAAACTAACAAAATGGGCTTTTTCAAATGCACATCTTGTCGTGCCTGCAATTTTGCCACAAATATCACTCATTATGTCACTGCGTTCAGCGATGTACCCATCCCGATCAAAGAATATCTAACATGCAGATCCGAGTTTGTTGTTTACAAGCTCAAATGTACATGCAACCTGGAGTACATAGGTAGCACTAAGCTGCCTGTTCATCAAAGAATACTCCAACATATTAGAGCTATTGTAAACAGTGACAGTAATTACCCTGTGGCCAGACATTTTGAGGCAATTCACGACAAGAAACTGAAAGACCTACAATTTACTGTTCCATGCTCAGTACCTCAACCGAGTCGCGGTGCTGACCGCGAAAAATTACTGAGACAACGTGAATCCCAGCTTATTATGTCACTCGACACTAAGGCCCCAAATGGGTTAAATCTGACGGAAGATTTGAAAAGTTTTCTCTGATTTGATCTGTATTTGGTTTTTGTCTTGGTTTCTGTCTGTCTCTCTCTTAGACTGTAACTGCCTTGATTGTTTCATTTATTCTTGTTCGAGATACTGCGTCACCTAGTGGTCTTGGTCCACTTTTGATTATCCGCTTTGATGCTTTTAGCATCTGATCTATGGAATTTTCCATTCAAGCATCGGTGTTATTTTAACCCTTGCTTTTTATAGTATCTATCCCTTTGCCTCACACGCAATTTTCCCTTGCTTTCCTCTGGACTTCTTTTTACTACTTCACACATTTTTCGGTTGGGCCTTTTGTTTTTTTTTTCTACTTTCCATTTACTTTACGATTATTTTTGATACACTTGTATTTTATGTTCAGCACTTCTTTTGCATCACATGACTCGTATTATTGCTGTGTTTTCTAGCTGATGTGACAGCCACTTCAATTTGCAACAGTGGTATGGTTATCTGTATTCAGGCACTATGTCTTGATTTTTCTGACACGAGTGGTTCATCTTATGTTGCTGGCTCGTATCTGCTTCTTCTGGTTTTCTTTTCGCACACAACACAGATTCTGGCACTATGCCGTTATACTTGAATTTTGTTTGTTTCTGTGCCATTATTCCAGTATTTGACTAATATTAAGTCAGTTTTTTGAGCTGTTTTGCCAATGTCATTTTTTTTTTTTTTTAAATATATTTTTATTGCAGAATTATAAACCACAGGATACAATTAATCAGCCAGTTCACTCGTGATATCCCCCCGTCCAATAAGAAATCCCAGTCGTACACAGCCATTCAGCCCGCATCCCGGAGGCCGGGCGGCATATTACTTCGTTCAATAGGAAAACATCACGGTGCACGTCCCATTGGGACCATGGTTGAAATGTCGTTTTGCGTATCTGCTTTTACCCCCCCACCCACAACATCACTCCCGTCAGCCATCCCAGTGATAATCAGTGGTACCGCCCTTGTCGGGACCTGCCCTAGGCGCTATGGGTTGTCACACCTGGCCGCTCTACCCAGCCATTCCACACTCCGCACAGTACCCACCGTCCTAGTAGATCCAAGGTGCCCTAACTAGCAACCATCTAATGGCTTCCGGCCTACCCCAAACTCCCGTCAACCAGCCCCCCCAAAGCCCCCCCTCCCCTGGCAACTGCTAAGGTGTGTGCCTCGTCCTGTCGAATTGGATGGATCCACTACAGTGCGTGGTACCATACTTCTGTGTTCGCCCCGCGGTGTCCATCGGCTTAGTTCTCACCATCCTCATCCTCTACCAAAGAATCACGCAAAGCCTGTACCACTAACTCCCATGCACGCGCCGCATCCAATGCCTTCTCATTCCCCAACTTTACAGCTTGCTTCATCCGGAGCACACTCTCGCAGTCAGACCACCGCAGCAGCTCATTCTTCCATCTACGCAGTGAGGGTCCCCCCCTGGACTTCCAATGCCACGATATTTCCCTCTGCGCTAATATCAGACCCAGGTCTATGAATTTGCTTGTCACCTTGGTGTGTTTAGTATGCGGGAACCAGAGCAGCAGGCACGCCGCCATGTCGAATTCCACCTCCCTGTCAGTCACTTCATTCAGGAGTTCCCCTACCTCCGCCCAATAGGTCCCCAGGTGTGAGCACCCCCAAAACAAATGGTCCATGTCCGCTCCCAGAGACGAACACCGTGGGCATCGGGCATCCGGCACCTGAAAGTACCGCTGTAATTTCTCAGGAGTTAAATAAGCCCTATGAAGCACATAGAAATGTACCTGCTGAAAGCGCGCATTTCTAGTGCCCTTCCACGTGCGCCGCAGGATGTGGCCCCATGCCGTATCCGGTATGGGTCGGCCTACGCTCACCTCCCATTTAGCCTTGAGCCCTTGGAGTGGTTCCAGTCCCTCATTCAGCATCCTATTATGGAGGCACGTCACAGCTTTGAACGTACCAGCCGCCATCACCACATATTGGCACGCCATAGTCGTCGTGGGTTCCATGAGCCCCCCTTTCTAGTGCTTCTGTATGGCAGCCACCACTGCCGCGTGTAGGAGGAAACCCCCATCAGGCAGCCCGAACTGGTCCCGGAGCACTTCGAACGGCGCCAAAGCCCCGTCTATGTACAAGTCGCCCACTACCTGCAGTCCCGCCTCTTCCCAATCCAGCAACTGGGACCAATCTCCCCCGTGCGGCAAAGCCGTCAGCATCCCGATCGGGATCTCCGGTGCATAAGGCCGCGATGCCCTCGCTCTCCGAAGGCTCCTCTGCCAGCACAGCCGGAGCGTCCGCTCTTCCATGGTGAGGGCCCGTAACTCGAGCCTCTGTTGCATGATGATGTAGGACAGCACGTGGCGTTGTATCCCCCGATCCCGGTCCTCCTCTGGACCCCGAAACACCCTAGCTACGTTCTGTGTAAGGACCTGCAACTGCGCCGCAAGATAATACAGCTCGAGGTCGGGCACAGCCATGCCCCCTTCTAGCTTGGGGCGAAGTAGCGTGCTCAGTGCCACTCTACGGCGGCCATGCCCCCATAGGAAGCCAATTATCATTGACCGCAGGTCTCTAAATACCCCCTGGGGAATCCAGACAGGCAGCGTTCGGAAATAATAGAGGAAGCGGGGGAGCGCCACCATTTTCAACAGTGCAATCCTGCCCAGAACCGTCAGCGGGAGGGTCGACCAGAAAGACAAGCTGCCCCGCAGTGCCCGGACACAGCGACCAATGTTGCCCTCCAATAGGTCTGCAGTCGCGTGGTAGATGCGAACACCCAAATAGGTGATGCAAGAGGGCTCCCATACCACACCCAAATCGCTGCCAGGGACTGGCGATCCCGCCAGCAGCGGGAACACACAAGTCTTCGCCCAATTGACCTTAAGGCCCGACAGCCGGCCGAACTCAGACAACAGATCCATCGCTCCGACCAACGCCCCCGAGGTGTCAGCCAGGTACAGGAGCAAGTCATCCGCATATAGCGATATATAATGCCACTGCCCGCCGCTGACTATCCCCGCGTACCGGTCACCTGACCTCGCATGGACCGCCAAGGGTTCCATCGCCAGAGCAAACAATAGGGGGGAGAGAGAACATCCCTGTCGTGTGCCCCTGCCCACCGGGTATGCCGCAGACACCAGGCCGCCCAAACGCACTCTCGCCGTTGCCGAGGTATATAAGACCCTCGTCCACCTTCGGAACCCCTCGCCCATGCCAAACCTCTCTAACACTCCATCCAGGAAAGACCATTCCAAACTATCAAAGGCCTTCTCGATGTCCACAGACAGGACCGCCGGAGCTCCCTCCCCGTCCAAGATGGCGTCCATTATTCCCACCAGGCGGCGGATATTCAGCGCCGTGCTCCTCGTGGGTATAAACCCGGCCTGGTCCTTGTGTACCAGGCCCGTCATATGTGGGGCCAGCCTGGTGGCTAGGATTCGGCTCAGGATCTTATAATCTACCGTCAGCATGGATAGCGGGCGATAAGACCTCACATCTGCGGCATCCCGGCCAGGCTTTAGGAGCGGTACAATCAAGGCCTCCCGCATGGACCCAGGCAATGCCCCCGTCTCGAAAGCTTCCGTATATACCACCAGCAGCCTGGGAGCCAAGCTGTCCACATATTGTTGATAAAATTCAATCGGCAGTCCGTCCACCCCGGGCGTCTTGTTGCGGGCCATATGTTTGATGGCCACCCGTATTTCCGTGAGCGTGATCGGGCTACCCAGCTCCTTCGCGTCCTCCTCGTCCAGGACCGGAAGCTGCCTCTCCCCCAGGTATTCCGCGATGTCCTGAACCCCCACTCCCAACTGACTCTGGTATAATTCCTCATAATACCCCCTAAAACGTTCCAATACCGCAGCCTGGGAGTACACCATTTCTCCCTGCGCATTATTAATGCTGAGGATCGGGCAGCCCCTAAGTTCCGGGTTAGCTAGTCTGGCCAAGAGGGTACCCACCTTGTCCCTTTCTGCATGTGCCCTGATGATATACTGCCTGTAGTCATAACACCTTAAACGTTCCGTCTCGGTGGCAACCACTTCCTTCGCTTCCAACAACTGGGCCTGTAAATCTGGCCTAGCCGGCCTGCGGCGCTCCAAGTCCCTCAAAGTTTCTTCCGCTTTCATTAGGTCGTTCAACACAGTCGTGCGAGCATTCGAGAACCTACCCAAACACACCCCTCTCACCACCACTTTCATTGCATCCCATTCAGTGGACCTACTCGTAGCCGTGCCCTCATTCACTCCGAAATAACTATCAATGCCTTGCCGAACCGCGTCGCTGAACACAGAATCCTCAAGCGTCTCCGGCCAAAGCCGCCATGTTGGTATCACTGAGCGCTCTCTCTGCCACTGAATGTGCACCAATAGGGGGTTATGATCGGAGATAGTCCTAGCCAGGTACTCCGCATGGGAAATCAATGGGGCTAGGGATCCACCGCAGAGCACCGAATCAATCCTGACATGCAGATCATGGAGAGCAGAATAAAAGGAATAATCCCTGGCTCCCCTGTGCCGCTCCCTCCAGACATCCAGCAACCCCCATCGTTCCTGCCAGTCCTTCCTGTGCGCGGCCAGCCTGCGCACCGGGGAGTCCACTAGGGGGGGATGGGACCTATCCAGAGCTACATCCGTGATCGAATTGAAGTCCCCCCCTAACACTATCGGACCCGCCAGGAAAGAGGCCAAGGACCCCGAGAGGCTATCAAAGTATCGGGCTTGGTCAGTGTTCGGTGCATAGACACAGCAGAAAACCACATCCCGTCCATATAACCTCCCCTCCACCGCCACAAACCGGCCATCCGGATCCACTACTTGATTCAGCACTTGAAAGGGTATCCCCGCCCTCACCCAGATCAACACCCCCCTGGCATACGCTGAGTAAGTGGTGCCAAACACCTGGCCCCGCCATCTTTTCTGCAAGGCAGCGCACTCTTTTTTGGTGAGATGAGTCTCCTGGAGCATAGCAATCTGAACCCCCCTGCGTACTAGATATACATGTACTTTGTGACGTTTCACCATAGTCCGCAGCCCCCGGACATTCCACGTCAGGCATTTCAAATTAGGTAATGTCCCCATTCCAACTTCGTACAGTCCGATTCAAATAACGAAGGTTCATAGCCCCCCCAATGCAGTTGCCCCCCCCCGAACATTCCCAAAACTGAAAAACTTCCCAAACCCCACTCCCCAGGACAGAGCACACAAACCCAATGGCCGCCCCCATCCAAACCTTGAACCAACTTCTCACACTCTTACCCTGTGGTCTCCACCACAGTCGGCCTTAAGGGCCCAAGGGGGGTGAGTCACCGCCGACCCCAGCTAGCGGAGCCCGCGCCCCACGCCTTCATCCCCTCCGAAGCACACAGCTCCCCCTCCCGGCAACCCGCCCTCCATCAACAGGATACCACCCTACCATGAAGTCTCGATCTAGTCCCAATTCTATCTCAGCCGCAGAAAATACCATCCGATGTCTGTGGGGTCACTATCGGCCCCTTCGAGCTTTCCGCCTCTGAAAGTTCCTCTCCCGTCCTGCTGCCTTCCCCTCCCGAGTCCGTTTCTGCCCGTTCACTGTTCTGTTGCGACCCTGTAATGGCCGCCGTCGCTGCGAGCGCATCCCTCTTCTCCGCCGCCATTTGAGCCTCCCGTTTCTCCCGCTGGCGCCTGTTGCGGGATCTGATGCGTTGTGACTGCCTCACCCGGGGCTGCTTGGGTTGGTCTTGCCTACTTTTATGCGATCTGTCCGTCCCCGCTCTATATGACTCCAGCCATTGCCAAACTTCATCCGGAGTCTGAAAAAAGTGCGTAGAGCCATCCATTATGATCCGCAGCTTAGCCGGGTAGAGCAAGGAGTACTGGATGCCTTCCTCCCTGAGCTCCTTCTTCACCGCGAGGAACGATGCCCTGTTCTTCTGGACCGCTTGAGTGTAGTCCGGGAAGATCGTAACCTTACTGTTCTCCACCTCATACGGGCCCGACATCCTGGCCCGCTGGATGAGGAGATCCCGGTCCTTGTAGTGGAGGAGCCGCACCACCATCGGTCGGGGGGGCGGCCAAGCCCCGGCGGGCGAGCAGGCACCCGGTGAGCTCGCTCCAGGGTGAAAAAAGGAGTAAGCCCCTCCGGCGCTACCACAGTGCGGAACCAGTTCTCCATATAGGCCACCGCATCCTCCCCCTCAATCCGTTCCGGCAGGCCTACGACCCGCACGTTGTTCCGTCTATTGCGGCCTTCGGCATCCTCCGCCCTCCGCTCCAGTGAGTCCAGTCGGGCCAAAATGTCCGTGATCCTGTGCTCCGCGGTCACCACCGATGGCTTCAGGTCCAGCAACAGTTGGTCATGGTCCTTGACCCTGTCCGCCAGCTTCGCGTGATCCGCGCGTAGCAGCCCCAGGCCCGTGGCCACTTGGGCAATGTCATGGTGCAATGCTTCCTTAGTGGAGGTGATCGCATCAAGTATGGCATCCAAACGCCGGTTCAGCCGCTGTTCTTGGTCAAGCTCCGGGGAGGGACTCTCGCTCAGCCGAGTTGATGTCGCCGAGTCCCCCTCGCGACTTCCGGGCATCGGCCCTCCGATCGCCGCCATGCCTGGGTGCTGCGTCACAAGTCCAGTCGCCCGTTTTGCGTTGACGCCCGTGGTTCCGTGCCAGTCTCCGGGCACCGGGCAGTGCAATGTCCCCACCGACGCTCTCAGGAGCAATGGCCAGGTAGACGGCTCCGTTCCGTCACCCCCCTCCGAAGCCTGAGGGGGGAAGGATGAGTCTTAGGGCGGTGGCCAACGAAGGTCCCCAAGCTCCTGGGCGAATCAGGTCAGCGTCCTCTGGTCTCAGGACACAGCACCGCCGATCCTAGTGCCTCGGGCAGCCGAGTGCAGGATCTCTTGCCACTCGGCGACAACTTGGCTCAGGGCTGAAGTTCGGGGCCGTCCGACCTCCTCGCCGCCATTTTCTTCGCACCCTCGGCAACACCTCGGCCGCCTCTTCTCTCGATCTTCTCGGGGCCAGCAGTCCCCCAGCGACTCTCCGATTATGCCCAGCTGTCCCCTTACATTTCAGAGGGCAGGAACGTCGTCTTCGGGTCGCCTAGGGTCCCGAAAACAGGAGAATTAGCGGGATTCCGCGCGGAGCTGCGAGCTCACGCCGCCATCCCAATCGGCGTCCAAGCCACGCCCCTTGCCAATGTCATTTGTTTGCATATTATCATCCTAACTATATATGGTCTATCACCTGTGGTTTTTTCAGTGAATTTTCAAGGTTTTGTAAATGCTAATTCCTAACGATATATGGTCTATAACCTTTTCAGTGAATATATATATATATATATATATATATATATATATATATATATATATATATATATATATATATATATATATATATATATATATATATATATATATATATATATATACATATATATATATATATATATATATATATATATATATATATATATATATATATATAACATTTCTATGGCAAAATGAAACCCCTCATTTTGTTCCTTTGCAAATTAAATGTTTTAAGTGTTAACACTTTATTCCAATCAAGATGACTTCAGGTGTGCCATACTTTTGTCATAAGTAAGACTGTTAGCGCTCTAGTTGTTCTTTAGAACACTCTGGGACATTCTGTCACTGGGCTATAGTTGGGCTACATCTGGCTGATATTTGGGCTACATTTGTTTTTTTTTGTCTCTGGTGGCCATCTTTGGGCTACATTAGGCTACATTTGGGCTACATTGGGCTACATTTGGGCTCTAACATATATATATAGCCCAATGTAGCCCAATATATATTTTTCAAAGTTAATTTTTGTAAAAACCACTGGAGCATATATCTTGAGACATAGCAAAGGCACATCGGGCTACCAGTCCCTACAATTTTGCCAAGTTTTGTGGAAATCCATTCAGCCGTTCGAGCTAAAAGTGAGTCCAACCGCCCTATGGAAAACTCAATGTTAAAAACATGTTTTGGGACCCCCCTTTTTTCTCGCCCCCCGCTAGACGAAACCCCCCCCAAACTTTCAGGGGATGCTCAGAAACAAAATGTGCCATTTTCCTGAAAATTTCAGCCAATTCCGTCCATCAACGCCAACGTTATTCAACATAGAATTTTCAGAAATCCCTATTCAAAAAAATCCTAACTAGATATACCTACTGGCGACCGCCAGTATGTAATATATATATATATATATATTCCAGTACTCTATCCTTCAGAATCCAATCACCAGCCAGGACTCAGATAGACAAACACGGACCCATTTTTTCGTGCTTTTCTTTTTTATTTAAATTTTTTTCGCCACGCATCAGTATGCCGCCATGACGCGTTTCGGTCCGACCTGGACCTTGATCACATGACGCGTTACTCACGGACCCATGCCAAATTTAAAGTGACAGGTAACATTTGATTGTAAACAGCTGTAACATTGCAGAATGAAACTGAAAAACAGACTATGCAACGTACACAATATATATGGACCAGACTGCTAATGGAATACATAGAAAAAATCCGATAGAATGTACAATTAAAATCCTGCATATTTACAAGTTATTTCATAAATGTACACCTTCATATTGAATAAAAAAATTACATATATAAATCTCAATAGAAAAATATATATATATATACATCTCTCAATAAATAAAGACATTTTAAGTGCCAGGCTCCAAAATAATATAAGGAGCACTGCTCACATAATCATAATATATAACCAAATCACTGGTCATACGTTATACATGATTCTATACGCAGTCGGTGATATGCTGTTTACATTAATATAGCCCAAGTGGACGAACACTTCAACAAAAAGTAAGGCAAAAGGATCCTAGAATAGAAAGATCGATATTATCAGCTGCCTGAAATGTATAAGTGAGAAATTGTGTGATAATATAACCGTGAATCAGTGAAACAATCCGAATGAAATCAAAACCAAGGTACTCCATTTGATTACTATAAATAACCATCAGTGTGTTGCGTGAATTAAAAAAGACAATGCTTAAATACATATTATAGCGCAGATGTATGTTTAGAGAGACATGCAAAGAGGCATTGTGTACTAAACTAAATGGAGATTCAGAAACGTGCCATACCAGTAAAGATTATCCAAACAGTTAATCAAATCTCTTAAGTAATGTAAAGCTGGCCAGATTCATGTTTTCAGTTATTACAGGGACAGTAAGACTGGTTTTATATGCAAGTGTATAAGTCCTCCGTGGTGTTGAGACCGTTTGGGACTTTGGAATTAAATTCCAAGATGTACCTGGTCTCCAACACTCTCAGGGCACTGTCTCTGTTGCCACCCTTGCGAGATGGAGGTATACAGTCAATGGCAAAGTACTGAAGCAGAGTATTATCACTATCACGCTTAGCTTCAAAATGCCGTGCTACCGGATATGTTTGATCCTTGTTATTGATGACCCTGAGGTGTTGCAGGATCCTCATGTGCACGGGTAGCTTCGTACTGCCAATGTAACGCAATGCGCAAGGGCATTCCAACACGTAAACGACGTATTCAGTTTTGCACGTAATACGTCGCTTGATTTTAACTGGTTGGGACAAAAATGGAGTACTATACTCCTTCACATTTTTGGCATGTTTGCAGGCTTTACAATGAAAACATTTGAAAAAACCTTTTTGTTTGGAAAGCCAGTTAGAGGGGGGTCTGATTTCTGGATTGCATTTATCCAAACTATTTCCCATGGATCTGGCTTTGCGAAAAGTTATTTGAGGGGTAGGGTTGTCTCTAAGCAAATCCTTGCCTATGACGGGGTCCTTCAACAGCAAATCCCAATGCCTCCTAAACATCTTTCTAATGGCCGCCTGTTGTTTGTTATAGGTCACAATAACTCTCACCTTTTTGTTGGCATCACTGGCCATGACAGGGATTTTGGGGGATAAGACACTCTCACGACTCAAAGACTCAGTTTTCTTGATAGCTTTCTCTATAATCGCAGGTTTGTATCCCCTTTGAAGGAACCGCTCTTTTCAACTTCTCTGTGCCAGTTTACATTCCTCATTATCACTGCAAATGCGTTTGATCCGCAGCATCTCCCCATAGGGGATGCTGTTGATCAAATGCTGGGGATGATGGCTTGAGGCATGAAGAACAGAGTTTCCAGCCGTAGGCTTACGATGGAGTCTAGTACATATGTTGTTATTTTTAACGTAAACTTCCACATCTAGGAAGACTACCGAAGTTTTACTCATATGAGCAGTAAACTGTAAGTTCAGTAGATTGTCATTTAACTTTTCAATGAACTCCCTGGCTCTTTCCTCTGACCCCCTCCACAAGATGAAGAGGTCGTCAATGTACCTCAGCCATAGGGGGACATGTGCTTTCAAGATGGTTTCATGCTCCCTTTTCAAGACCTGCTCCTCCCACCAACCCATATGAAGGCAGGCGTAGCTGGGGGAGAAGCAGGCCCCCATAGCTACCCCCCTTATTTGTTGAAAAATGGTGTTGTCAAAGGTAAAATAGTTATGTTCTAAACATATTTTAACCATATCTACCAACATCTTATTGTGGAGAGAAAAGCATGCAGGTCTACGATTAAGATAGTATTCAATCGCCCTGATCCCATCCTTGTGACTAATAGAAGTGTAGAGGGATGTAACATCCATGGTGATTAAGATTAGATCATCAGACCAATTGTTGTCACTGATTTTTCTCAAGAAATCAGAGGTGTCCCTAACATATGATGGAAGTTTGAGCACCCATTCTTGTAAGAAAAAATCTACATATTCGGAGGTGTTCTCAGTTAAACTACCAATACCCGATATTATTGGCCTGCCAGGGTTTTTTTTCATATTCTTATGCACCTTGGGAAGAAAATATATCGAAGGTACAGCAGGGTAATCATTATGCAGAAAAAGGTATTCATCATTGCTGATTAAACCACTACTTTTCCATGCTAATAATTTGCCATAATAGTCCAACCAAGATGACTTCATGATTTGGAGGTTACTACGCTTGTAACATGAAACATCATTGAGTTGGCTGTAAGCCTCGTCCATGTACATTAGTCTACGCCAAAGGACAATGTTGCCTCCCTTGTCAGAATGTTTTATAACAAGTTCCTCATTGGCCTGTAATTTTTTCATCAGTTCTATGTAGCACCTTTGCTTGCAATTCATTTTGGTGTTACATTGATTAGTGACTCTGTACAGATCCTTTAAATCCGAGGCAACAAGTTCATGAAAACGATCTAAGTTGTCATGCATCATAATTGGCAAAAAAATCGATTTGGGTTTGAATGGAGTTTTAATGGTACAACCAAAATCCATACCTTCCAACCCCAAGGCATCAGTGGGTTCAGTTTGTTCCTCCTGAAGTTGCTGTAAGTCAAAGAATAAGTTCACATCACCAGCTGAAATTAAAGGTGGACTAGTAGCATAATGAGGAGTTTTATCGCTTTCCTTATTGCCCTTCGTTTTATGAAATTCTTGCAATTTTAATTTCCGAATAAATCGGAACACATCCATTCGGGTTTCTGATTAATTAAAATTGCTTTCGGGACTGAAAGAAAGGCCAAGGGATAGTATCTGACACTCCGCTTCATTTAATGCAATGTCAGACAAATTGATCACAGTATTGGCAACATTATCTAAATTTATTTGCGGTTCCATTTGCCCTTCGTAGTTTTTTTCTTCAGAGGCTTGCTTCCATTTGCGCTGCCTGTTGCGCTGTCTCCTGGCCCCCCGCTTGGCGTTGGCGCGCCTTTTTGCTGCTGCTGTTTCATCCGGGGTCTTAATTTGTCTCTCCAATCCTGGCAGAGTACATTCATTTCCTCTGCCGAGACATAATTAAAATTCCTTCTTTTGGCTGATTTGACGGGCCAGCTTCCTCCTCGTTTTGGCTTCCACTGACAACACTTTGTTCTGAAGTGGAGGTGAGCGAGGGTGTGCTATCACTTGCAGTACCCTGTTTTTTGCGCTGAGTGGCAATGTTGCTTTTCTTCTTGGCAGCGCCGTACCTTCGGGCAAATGTGAAAACGTTACCATTTTGATAATCGAGTTTGTCTCTATTAAATTTAAAAGCTTTGCGCTTTTTTATCGCATCCTCGTCCTTTCGCAGTCTGGTTAGCATATCTTCTCTCATTTTTTTGGTATTTTCGGTCTCTTCAATTGCAGATATTTCCACCTGTAATGCATCGATTTGTACTTGTAATTTCAATCTGTCACTCGCTGCATATTTCACCAATATTCTTAGCAGCTTAGCCGATGATTCGAGATTGGCATCCGCCCATTCTCCAAGCATGGCAGGGTCAGGGTTCTCATAACTAGGCGCTAGAGTGATCCGCAACCCTCTGGGAACTCTGCCCACCTCCAAGTAGCGAGTTAATGACTTTTCCTCCCACCACTTATACTGTTCGTCACGCATCAGTTTCTCCATGCGCCTGAATAGGTCTCTCGCGCTATTGTTCACTGAAGGTGCAGTGTTCTGTTCCTGCACCGTCACAGTTGATCCCCCGGCCGGGGAATCATCAAAAATGTCGATCGCCGCCTCCTCTCGGCTACGTAACGCCTCTGCGGCCATGATGCAATAACGGGCAATTAAATTTCAAACAGCGGGAGTTTTGAATAAAACTTGTCACTCCACGCCTAGCACTCTCCTAACTGGATAGTCCGGTATGCTATATATATATATATATATATATATATATATATATATATATATATATATATATATATATTCACTGAAAAAACCATAGGTTTCACACCAGTTATAGTTAGGAATTAGCATTTAAAAAACCTATTAAATTCACTGAAAAAACCATAGGTTTCACACCAGTTATAGTTAGCTGGAAATTTTACTGATATAAAACCATTGAAATTCCCAAGTTATAGTTAGATGGACTCACTATAACTTGCGCGTGCAATGCACTGCTGATGACATCATATATTACATCACTCATGACATGGTCAGTGACATCACTCATGACATCACTGATGACACCATCCAGTGAATGTGTGTCTTTCTGAAAAATAAATATATTTTATATATGTATATGTAAAAGTTGATGGAAGAATAAATGTTTAAATAAGTGTCTAAATGGATGGTTTTTAAAAATTGATTGGTTAACTGGCTTATTAAGACATCATCAGCAGTGCATTGCACGCGCAAGTTATAGTGAGTCCATCTAACTATAACGTGGGAATTTCAATGGTTTTATATCAGTAAAATTTCCAGCTAACTATAACTGGTGTGAAACCTATGGTTTTTTTCAGTGAATTTAATAGGTTTTTTAAATGCTAATTCCTAACTATAACTGGTGTGAAACCTATGGTTTTTTCAGTGAATTTCATAGGTTTTTTGAATGCTAATTCCTTTGTATATCGAGTTTCTAACCTTTTTTTTTTTTTACAATTTGCTGTTTTTTTTAAAGTATTCATTTTTTTTTATATAATTTTTTTCTTTTGCGCTCTGGGTGCGCGCTCCGGGAAGCTTTCAGCTAAGCTCTCCGGTAAGCTTTTCCGTGAGCTCATCTGAAAGCGCACCCAGAGCGCAACTGTCGTTCGTGAAAAAAAATATGAATGAAAAGTTAATAATAATGCAAAACATTTCGTACCATACAAATAAAATTAGTTTTTTTTAATAAGGAAAATGATTATGCATTTCTGTAAAAGTTTGATGACGTCACTTCGGCGCGCAACGTAAGTGCCCTCGGAAGCGCCTACGTTCGCGGCGCATAAACGCACGCAAAAGCGCCTACGATCGCGCCACGTTTGCGCCCCGGAAGCGCCTACGATCGCGCTGCGTAAACGCACCGGAAGTGCTCCGGAGCGCGCAGCGTAAACGCGTCGGGTCATGTGACCCTAAAATAACACTTTTCATTGGTTCCTAACAGTTTTTTTTTACAATGAATGAAATCCCCACCCATTTCCTTCACTTCTTCTTTCACTTTTGTGACTGAAAGACCTGCCTTTTTGCTCTTGCATATTTCTTGGATAATCATGGCTGCCAGACCATCCAGCAGTGAAGATGACTCCAATGATTTCATTGATGAAGAGCCTCCTCAGCCGAAGGTCAAAGAGCATTTCATCTGGAAATTTTTTAAGTTTCCAGCAGACCAGAAAAAGGTGAATGCACCAAAAGTAGAGTGCAGGATCTGCAAACAGGTCCTGTCACGGGGTAACCCCCAAAAAAAGTACTCTTTTGGCAACTTCACCATGATTCGCCATGTGGAGAGGAGGCACCCCCAGAATTTTGCCCGGGAAAGTGTCAGGGCTCTGGCACAAGAGGTTCCCAGAGATGGGGCCTCTACATCAACCGGAGGAGCAACTTCTTCTGGGAGAGAGCAATCGCAGGAGCAGGTGGCAAACATACAACCTGCATTTAACCATGGGGTCGTCAAATGCAGATACTGCAATCAACTCCTCACCTATGGGGAGCAAAGTGTCCTGCTCATGGTTCGAGCATTGGAGAACCATCGCTGCCCTTCCCACCCCTAATTTTTTTGTTTTCTTTTTGCTCCTGTTGAGCAGTTTCCATTCCCTGTTTTTGTTCCTGTTCAGTTAAAAGAAGAAAACCAAAAGTTCTTTTCAGAACTACCTCCAATTCTCATCAAAGAGCTATATTCTTAAAAAAATGAAGAGTAAGTGAAATATAGTGCATTGATAATTGAAAGGAGAATGAGTAAGAAAGAACAGAAAGGTATGAGAGGTGAAAGGAAGTGAAGTAGGAGGAATGAAAGAAGGTGAGTGTTAGAAAAGAAAGTTATGACACAGTGAATAAACTGGAGGCCTCATTTCTGAAAAGTGACGCATCGCTACGTGAAAACAGCGATGCGTCACTTTTGTGGACGCACTCCTTATGACATTCCAGATATGTCATATTTAATATATGACTAATCAATTCGCAAGGAGTTACAGATATGTCAGTATTTCTGACGTATCTGTAAACACAAAAGTAACGCATTGCTGGAGTGCGTCACAAAAGTGACGCAACTCCAGTAATGTGTCCTTTCACATGGAAAAAGCACCATGTGAAAGGTTTGCTGTGAAGCAGGCGCAAGATTTTGGCGCAACAGCATCCTAAAAGTGACGCACTGCGTCATTATTACCAAGCTTTTTGCAGGGGAACACCCCCTCTGCATGCATTATACCTGACACTATTTTTAAAAAGTGACGCATCTAGGTACATGGGTCACTTTTTAAAACTCTGCGCCACATTATATCTGCATCAGGTATAATGTATGCAGAGGGGGCATTCCCCCGCAAAAAGCTTGGTAATAACGACGTACTGAAATCTATGAGATTTCTCTGCGTCACTTTTAGGATGCTGTTGCGTCAAAATCTTGCGCCTGCCTCGCGTCACTTTCATGTTTACAGATATGTCAGAAATACTGACGTATCTGTAACTCCTTGCAACATGATTCGTCATACATTAAATATGACACATCTGGAATGTCATAAGGAGTGCGCACAGAAAAGTGACGCATCACACCAGCAGTGTAATAAAATGTGCCTCGTTGCACTATATTTAAAGGACGCAACAGCATCCTAAAAGTGACGCAGTGAAATCTCAAACATTTCACTGCGTCGCTATTACAAAGCTTTTTGCGGGGGAACACCCCCTCTGCATGCATTATACCTCACGCAGATATAATGTGGCGCTTGATTTTAAAAAGTGACCCATCTACCTAGATACGTCACTTTTTAAATATAACGCAACGAGGCACATTTTTTTACACCACTGGTGCGATGCGTCACTTTTCTGTGCGCACTCCTTATGACATTCCAAGTAACGCATTGCTGGAGTGCGTCACAAAAGTGACGCAACTCCAGTAATGTGTCCTTTCACATGGAAAAAGCACCATGTGAAAGGTCTTGCGTCAGTCTAACACCTGCTGTAAAGCAGGCGCAAGATTTTGACGCAACAGCATCCTAAAAGTGACGCAGTGAAATTTCAAAGATTTCACTGCGTCGCTATTACAAAGCTTTTTGCGGGAGAACACCCCCTCTGCATGCATTATACCTGACGCTATTTTTAAAAAGTGACGCATCTAGGTACATGGGTCACTTTTTAAAACTCTGCGCCACATTATATCTGCGTCAGGTATAATGTATGCAGAGGGGGCATTCCCCCGCAAAAAGCTTGGTAATAACGACGTACTGAAATCTATAAGATTTCTCTGCGTCACTTTTAGGATGCTGTTGCGTCAAAATCTTGCACCTGCCTCGCATCACTTTTATGTTTACAGATATGTCAGAAATACTGATGTATCTGTAACTCCTTGCAACATGATTCGTCATACATTAAATATGACACATCTGGAATGTCATAAGGAGTGCGCACAGAAAAGTGACGCATCACACCAGCAGTGTAAAAAAATGTGCCTCGTTGCACTATATTTAAAAAGTGACGCATCTAGATAGATGCGTCACTTTTTAAATATTGCATAACAATGCGCATTTTTTTACACCGCTGGTGCGTCACAAAAATTGACGCACAGGAGGCGCAAAACTGGCAGCGCAAGGCCTTCATAAATATGGTCCTGGATTTTCCCCGTGCTTCGCCGGTGCGCGTACCATGCGCTTCCCCCGCGCAAAACGAAAAAAAAAAAAAAAAATTAATGCCCCGCAGGACCCTATTTTAGCCCCTACATCAAACCTAGGGGGTCAGAGGGGGTCTACTCTTCCCCCTTATGGTCATTTGACCCTTTTTTTTTCAAACCCCTTGTGTCTCGATTTTACCGAGACACAAGATGGCGGCCGCTCCAGACTGTTTAGAATGTTTACAGACACCCAAGAGCCAATCAGCTTCCTGCGCGCAAGTCGCGTGTCGCGCCTGGAGCGCACTCCGGTGCGCGCACCGGAGAGCGCCTATAGATATATATATTTTTTGGCACCTAAATTACTCAAAATCCACTGCAGCACATATCTTGAGACATAGCAAAGGCACATCGGGCTACCAGTCCCTTCAATTTTGCCAAGTTTGGTGGAAATCCATTCAGCCGTTCGGGCTAAAAGTAAAATCGACCGCCCTATGGAAATTTACATGGGGAAAACGCGTTTTGGGACCCCCCTTTTATCTCGGCCCCCGCTTGACGTATCCCCCCCAAACTTTCAAGGAAGGACCGGAGCTCGACAAGGCCATTTTCAGGAAATTTTCAGGCAGATTCGTCAACCGGTGCCAAAGTTATTCCAAATAGAATTTTGAGATTTAACATTGAAAAAAATCCTAACTATAACTACCTACTGGCGACCGCCAGTAGGTAATATATATATATATATATATATACACACACATATATATATATATATATATATATATACACACACATATATATATATATATATATATATATATATATATATATATATATATATATATATATATATATATATATATATATATATATATATTCAATGAAAAAACCATTGGTTTTAGGCCATATATAGTTAGGGATTTGCATTTACAAAACCTTATTTTACTCGCATAAAACCATTGAAATTCCATATATAGTTAGATGCGCTAACTATATATCGCGCACCCGCAATCCACTGCTGATGATGTCACATATTACATCATTCATGACATGGTCAGTGACATCACTGATGACATCACTGATGACAACTCAAATGACATCACTGATGACAACATCCAGTGACTGTATGTTTCTGTAAAGTTAAAATATGTCTTACATATTGAAGAATGAGTGGATGTATAAGTGTCTGGATGAAGGATTTAGTAGGTGCATGACTGATTGTATGAGGGAGTGATTAAATGTGTCTCACTGAGTGCATGGGTTAGTGATTAAACTGTATTAATTTGTGCATCAATATATCTGTTGTTCTGTAAACTGCTGCATGTGTTGATCAGTAGCTATATGAGTAACTATATGGGTTATTGATTGGTTGCCCAAGTATTTGTGTGGGAGACTGAGTGTGTGTGTGGGTGGCTGGGAGGTGTGTGACTCTGTGCATAGATGTGTGAGCAGTTGATTCACTAGGTGTATGAGTTCAAGAGTGCATGTGGAAACAGCTATATGGGCGGTTGACTGTGTGCCTGAGTGTATTGGTGAGTGAATGGATATCTCAGTGCTACATGTCAAAGTAAGTACATATGTAAAACACAGTACATGCGAGAGTTAACATATATAAATAACTGTGCATAAGAGCCAGTGAATGTGTGAGTGGCTGTATGGATCATTGTGAACATGTATCAAGGATTGTATAAGAGAGTAAATATGTGTTAGAATATGTTTCAATAAGTAAGGTGTGTATAACTGTTATGGCTGAGATACCCGCCACCCCCTCTCAACACAATCCCCAAAAGGAGGGAAACCGGAAACAGTTCTTGAAGTTTTTGGATGTGGGATGGAGTGACCATCCCGGCCGTATTTATTAAAACAAAAATTAAAACATTAAACGTTTTCATGTTATGTACAATTTCATTATCACATTACGATGTTTGGCTAACCTTAACATAATCTCTAATACAGAGGTTCTCCTAGCCGAACTAGCATCCTACAAAACATTCTCTAAGAACACTGAAATTGTACATCCTAACGTTTAAGGGCCAACGGCAAGGTCATAACCGGTGTCAAGATCCCTAACCAGACTTACCCCTCCCACTTAGGAGGGGCGATGGCACAGGGGCTTACCACAAGTGCAACTACTAACAATTTCCCTTGACTTGACGGGGGCACTTAAGACTCGACGCCATTTAAAGGTCGTTCGAACACTTGTGTGTGGTATCTAGAAGGTATCGTTGACCTCTCCCCACCCCACACAACTTACCGCATCTGCCGTCGCAGATGACACTAGCCCCGGGAAATTCCCCAGGAGGGGGCTGTAACCCCTCCTACAAAGGAAGGGGCCTTGACCGCCTTTCCTTTACTTCCGGCGACCCGCCCTTAGACGGGACCGCCTCCCCACTGAGGGGCCAATGGCCACCTCTCCCGAGCGCTCCCATCCGTGTTGGGTGACGCCCACTCATAGGGATCTACCAATTAGTGCTCACCGATCATGACCTTACCGCCTACCAAAAATAAATACGACAGTTCTTCAACCTATGAAAACATTGGTCGCTACGACCGAAGGAACATGCTAAAAATGCAACATCACATCAAATCACTTTAATCGTAACAACCTAAACGATATTCACCATCTTTATTAACCACAAACTGATACTGTTATAGCCTGTAAACGAAACGGAAAAACAAACTTATCAATTCACTTTATTGCACAACAACTTTGCTGTCCTCAGGGGCTGGTGGGTGGGTCAAAATTGGCTCTTCGTTCCGTCCCGAGCTCACGTGTAGCGAGGAGGTGCAGCTTCGGAGCACAAGAACAAGAGGACGTCTTCTGGTCTTGCGCCTTCTTTTATCCGTCTTCAGGGCGGGCGAGAACCCGCCCCTGCCTGCCCCGGGGGCGTGGCTGGCTGCGTCGGTGTCTAGGCCAGCCCACTCTAGGGCGGGAAAAGGCGCGCCCCGGCTACGCCGCTTCGGGCATACCAGCCGAGACGCGCCTCCCGCCCAAAAATGGCTTCCCGGGGGGATCGAGGCACTCATCCATACGTTCGGGGGGACCGAGTGGTCGCCCCTTTCCATATGGCTGAGATACCCGCCACCCCCTCTCAACACAATCCCCAAAAGGAGGGAAACCGGAAACAGTTCTTGAAGTTTTTGGATGTGGGATGGAGTGACCATCCCGGCCGTATTTATTAAAACAAAAATTAAAACATTAAACGTTTTCATGTTATGTACAATTTCATTATCACATTACGATGTTTGGCTAACCTTAACATAATCTCTAATACAGAGGTTCTCCTAGCCGAACTAGCATCCTACAAAACATTCTCTAAGAACACTGAAATTGTACATCCTAACGTTTAAGGGCCAACGGCAAGGTCATAACCGGTGTCAAGATCCCTAACCAGACTTACCCCTCCCACTTAGGAGGGGCGATGGCACAGGGGCTTACCACAAGTGCAACTACTAACAATTTCCCTTGACTTGACGGGGGCACTTAAGACTCGACGCCATTTAAAGGTCGTTCGAACACTTGTGTGTGGTATCTAGAAGGTATCGTTGACCTCTCCCCACCCCACACAACTTACCGCATCTGCCGTCGCAGATGACACTAGCCCCGGGAAATTCCCCAGGAGGGGGCTGTAACCCCTCCTACAAAGGAAGGGGCCTTGACCGCCTTTCCTTTACTTCCGGCGACCCGCCCTTAGACGGGACCGCCTCCCCACTGAGGGGCCAATGGCCACCTCTCCCGAGCGCTCCCATCCGTGTTGGGTGACGCCCACTCATAGGGATCTACCAATTAGTGCTCACCGATCATGACCTTACCGCCACAGGTCCGGATAGTTGACCGGCTATCCGGACCCCCCACAAAACTCCTACCTATAGGTCATGCTTTAAAGATTTTAACCAGGCTAGGAAGTCTCCTATGAGTAACTCGTTCCCCGCCCCCGACAGATGCACACCATCCCCCAGATACATACTATCATCATTAATACAATTATGCGAGATTGAATGCAATGTCTTGGACCGGAACAACCTACTTACTTTGTTATTCAATTTTTTAACCGAATGATTCAAAGCAGGGATCGAGATAGCCCCCCGCCACACTTTTCGTGGGATCATATGAGACCACGCAATTAGGCACCCCGGAACTCTCCTCGCTAACCAACTTACCGTGGAAAGCATAGCCTCCAGGAGCAGTCGTCTACCGGTGGTGACCAAATCATTGCCCCCCAAATGTACTATGACTATGGACGGCGGTGACCTCATCCGCCCTAACAGGCCCTCAAAAAATTCCTGAAACTGGTCAATACAGAGACCGCCCCTTCCGTAGAAGGACACTCTGTACCCGTATTCCCCAGCTATGTGAATCATGTCACCTGCTTTGAATACGTCTGCGGCCCGTCTCACGTATGAGTGGCCCACGACCCACACCTCCTTCTTCACAGCCGGTGACGTGCGACCGCTGGCCTGGTGTTGGGTCGACTGCTCAGTTTGCCCTGCCGCGTAAGCTTGCACAACTGAAAATAAACAAAAGACAAGAGGCGTGAGTACATGAATACAGCTTCACAACATGTGCAATCGCACGTACCTCTTATAACAATTGGAGGACCAACGCCCCACACGTTTCACTTGTTCTACATTAAGACCCCTGGCTGTAGCTTCAGTGGCAGCCCCTATACGAAAGGAGTGGGTCCCAAATTCGCCCGGGTCCAAGCCCGCTGCGGCAATGGCCATTGCAAGCACCCGTTGAAACTGAAACCTCGTCAGCGGGGTGGCGTCTGCATGCCTCAACAACGTCCCCCCCCATGATGCCACTCTTTGTGCTAGGTAATCTTCTAAGCACTGTACCGGACACATGGATGACTCGGGGTTCCTGCGAATGATCGTACAGTCCCCTCTCCCATCTTGGTCAGTCTTAGACCGGGGAAAGGAGACAATCATCGCGTCCCCCCTGATCTGAACATGCTCCCTGCACAAGCCCCCCGTCACATCCTGTTTGTTCCTTGCAACCAGCTCACTAACTCTCATAGCCCCGTGAAATGCCAGCGTAAATGCAGTCCGGAACAAACAGGTCTCGAACGGGGACGAGCATGTGTTCGGGAGCGTGACCAGTAACTGGGACAACCTGTCTAGACCTATCGGTCGACGTACATCTACTCTGCGACCCTCTAGACGTTGCCACCCACGTAGCGCTTTTTGTACCGTAAAAGACGCTGTTGGGTCCAGGATGCCATGGGCCCTGGCAACAAAGGAAATGGCGGCACGATGCCTTTGGGCCGTAGCCACCGATTTCCCAGCCCTTCGTAAGGACATCAGAAAAAGTACTACCAACTCCTCCTGACCCCAAAGTCCTCCTCTCTCTGCCCCCAAAAAGGCTAAATAGGCCTGGAACGCCCCTTCATATGCCTTCCTTGTCCTGGGTGCTAGACTCTCTCCCACGAGGTGACGAAGTTCGGGGCACCGAGAGACCAGAGAGCTTCGGGGAAGGGTGCCGGCTCCGGGTCCGCTGAAGGAAGGAAACCCGAGAAAGCCTGCATGTGAAAACGAGACAGTGCATCAGCAGCCTGATTCATCACCCCTGGGACATGTTTTGCTCTGAATACTACGTTCAGTTGCATACACAGTAAGACAATTTCTTTGAGGAGCCTCAAAATCAACTTACAACGGGCTGCCTGACTATTGATGCATTCTACCACGGTCATATTATCGGACCAGAACACAACAGAATGATCTCTGAACCCTTCTGGCCAGGTTCTCAGGGCCACCAGAATGGGAAATAGTTCGAGGAAAGCGATGTTACTTGTCAGCCCCTTCTCGTGCCACCATAGGGGCCACTTTTGTGCCGACCATTTCGTGCCGAAGATGGCGCCAAAACCTACGCTTCCTGCTGAATCTGTCCATAGCCCAAGCTCTTCAGAGGAGACGGCTGGCTTGTTCCAGACGACCCGGCCATTGAAGTCCGCCAAGAATGCTAACCAAATCCGCATGTCCTGGCGGACCTCGGCCGATAACCTTGTGCGATGATGACCCTCCTTTAAGCCAACCATTGCTTGGGCAATTGAGCGGGAAAAGGGGCGAGCCATTGGTATCACCCTCAAGGCAAAGTTCAACTTTCCCACTAACTGTTGCAACTGATGCAGTGTAACTTTGGATGCCTTTAAACATACTTGGAGGGCTGCCCTGAATTTCGACACTTTGCTAGCTGGTAAACGGAAGCACCCCTCCCTTGAGTCCAACTCGATCCCCAAAAACTCGAGGCAAGTCGTGGGACCCATAGTTTTACCTGGTGCCAATGGCACGCCAAGATGATCCATTAACACACAGAATTCAGCTAAGGCCCGGGCACATTCGGGAGTACCGGCGGGGCCAAGGAACAGAAAATCGTCAAGGTAGTGCATTACATTTCGGAAACCCGTTTTCTTAGTGAACACCCATTGCAGGAAAGTACTGAATTTCTCAAAGTAAGCACATGATATAGAGCATCCCATGGGCATACACCTATCCATGTAAAATGACCCCTGGAACCCGAATCCCAGAAGACGCTGATCGTCTGGGTGTACCGGAAGCAACCGGAACGCTGACTCGATATCAGATTTCGCCATCAACGTCCCGTGCCCCAGGCGATTCAAGATGGCTACCGCCTCATCAAAAGATGCGTATCGCACCGAACAAACTTCTGGCTCAATCGCGTCGTTCACCGAAAGACCATATGGAGCAGATAGATTATGAATCAAACGAAACTCACCCGGGTCTTTCTTGGGGACCACCCCTAACGGAGAACAAACGAAATCCGGTACCGGGGGCTCACTAAACGGGCCGGCGACCCGTCCCCGGCTAACCTCTTTCTGAATTTTTTCTTGCACTACAGATGCATGTTGTAAAACGGAAAGTTGATTTTTGCACATCCCTACACCCTGAAAGTCCCCTACCGGGATGCGGAAACCATGTGTAAAACCGTTCCGCAGCACCCCGGCAGAAGTACGATCCGGGTATTCGCTGAGCCAGGGAATCATTGCCAAGGTATCAATCGGGGTTGGTAAAGGCGCCCCTCGGCCTAGTTTAGACCTGTTTGGCGCCTCCCTTACCCCCATTCTCACTCGTTCTGGCTCTGCACGATGACTCAGGATGGGACGACCCACACGTACTACACTCATGTTTGAATTTACACGATCCCGGAGGCCTGGTACACTTCCCCTTGTTAAAATTAAAACAGAAACCCTTTCTACCTGTATTGCCTGCGGGCCTCGACTGGTCGTCGGTGCTCGTACTTGGTCGAAAGGGCGTCCCCACATTTTGGCGGGAGTAATCAACAACAGTGCTCCCGACCAATGGCATTCTTAACATTCCCGATTCTTTCATTTTATCCCATGTTAAAGAATCGTAACAATCCCAAGTCAAACTCTTGTTATGTTCCTTTTCTTTCCTGAACAAATTGTCATAACAAAACCAATGGTTACCTTGATACGCTGTCGAGTAACCCATAATTCGTGATTGATAAACGGGAAACTCAGGAAGCAACTCGGGCCTACGTTCCCCCAAAATTGATGTGAAAATACCCCATGCATTGCCCCAGTTGCCAATGTTCTCATTGACCTTAAAGGCGGCCATCTTTGCGCGCCAAACACTCGGATGCATTAAGTCCTTCTGACTTTTTACATGCTCCACATCATAATGATCAACAAGCAGGGAAAAAATATTCACGTACTCCCCCGCCCAGATCTTTTCCTTTATAGCTAAAGGCACATGTTGTCCTAATCTCTCTCTACGAGAGGGTGCTGACTCGTCCCTTGCAATCGGCAATGGCCGCTTACCTGCACCGGACGCAGCTTCTGCCGATTGCGACTTGTCTATCCCCGCCAACGGCGTAGCCACTCTAGCTGCCTCTTTCTTCTCACGAAGCCCTTTTATCAGCGCCTGTGCTTCGGCAGCCGTGGCGCCATCACTACTATCCCCCAACCATGCTGCTAGCTGTGCTGCCAGCTCGGGGGGCATGTCTTCCTTGGATGTCGGGGTGACGACAACGGGGATTGGATTCCCCTCCATCGGTACTGGGGTCGGCGCCTCGAGCGGGGCAGAGGGAACCGGGACGGCCCCACCGGCTGGAACCTTTCTCGGCCTCTTAGGTCTCCCTCCAGCCGGCGGGGTGCCCGAACCCTCCTCCCCATCTTGCTCCGCCAACCGTTTCTTTATGTCGGACACTTCTTTGCAAAGGGCCCGCACCATCTGTTCGGTCGTCATTCTTTTTGCGCCTTTCTTGGGCATCTCTCCGAGGAAGTATCTAGAAGACAAAGAAAAAGATCAAAACGCTCAAAATTGGCTCTTCGTTCCGTCCCGAGCTCACGTGTAGCGAGGAGGTGCAGCTTCGGAGCACAAGAACAAGAGGACGTCTTCTGGTCTTGCGCCTTCTTTTATCCGTCTTCAGGGCGGGCGAGAACCCGCCCCTGCCTGCCCCGGGGGCGTGGCTGGCTGCGTCGGTGTCTAGGCCAGCCCACTCTAGGGCGGGAAAAGGCGCGCCCCGGCTACGCCGCTTCGGGCATACCAGCCGAGACGCGCCTCCCGCCCAAAAATGGCTTCCCGGGGGGATCGAGGCACTCATCCATACGTTCGGGGGGACCGAGTGGTCGCCCCTTTCCAATAGTTGAGGAATTGGAGGTGTGTTTGATTCTTTGCATGACTGTCTAGGTGTATGAGTAACTCCATGGATGAGTGACAGTCTGTGAGTGTCTGTTTTCACTGAGTGTATCTAAGGATATATCAGATAAGCATGAGCGAATTTTGCAGAACTCGCTTTCGCGAATTTTGCGGATTTGCGGATTCGCAATCCGCAAAATCCGCGAATTCCCGCGAATTTGCGGATTTTTTTTTTTTTGTGTTCGCCCGTGTTTCTGCCAGTTCGCGAGGGTTTTTCACAATTTCGCAATTTGCGAACTTACCTGTCGGGTCGCAAGTTTTGCGAACTTGTTGTTTCTACGTGTCCAGCCTGTTTGGGACACTCTTCTTCATCACTGCCACTCTCTGTCACCACTGCCACTCTCTGACTACTCATGCCACCCTCTGGCCCACCCATGCCACCCTCTGTTTCATCACCACACCCTCTGGTTGTCCAGTTTACATTATTTTCGGCAAAGCAAAGCACACCTTCCCTGCCTCAAGTGACCTGAATTAATTTGGGGCTGATTAATGTGTCACAGAATATTTTTTTAGCTGGCACCTGCTTCCTTAGTGCGCCCTGATTAGTGATCTTTTGCACTTGCTAAGTGCTTTCATTGTTGCAAAATTAGTTACAACACCTGCCCTGCCCCAACTGACAATAATGAATTAGGGGCTGATTAATGGATTTTAACTTCCAGCCTGGCTCCTGCTTGTCTCCCTTAGCTGTAATTCAGGACCTTTGTGGCATATGTGTAACTATTCTGAGGTTCAGAGCAGGGTCACATAACAGTTTCAACTGGCAACTGAACTCTGGAGGGGCCCCTCAGGAAGCACTACAGGAAATGGCTACTAATGATGAGCCTGAACTTTTGAACCTGGTAAGTAGTTACTTTCAGTTTTGCTAAGATCGTATTTCTGCAATTTTGCACTTATTCGCGGGGCGCGAACTCACGCGAACTCACGCGAACAGTGCGAGCAGTGCGAGCAAAATCCGCTGATCGCGGATTTGTGGATTTTGCGGGAGATTCGCGAATCTCGCGGATTGCGGATTTCCCGAAAATCCGCAAAATCCGCGAGCGGAACGGATTTTCCGCCCATGCCTAATATCAGAGTCTGTAGAGGTTCATCGTATTAACACATGAATGATGTCATCTGTGATGTTGTCAGTGATGTCATTTGAGTTGTCATCAGTGATGTCATCAGTGATGTCATTTGAGATGTCATCAGTGATGTCATTTGAGTTGTCATCATTGATGTCATCAGTGATGTCATTTGAGATGTCATCAGTGATGTCATTTGAGTTGTCATCAGTGATGTCATCAGTGATGTCACTGACCATGTCATGAATGATGTAATATGTGACATCATCAGCAGTGGATTGCGGGTGCGCGATATATAGTTAGCGCATCTAACTATATATGGAATTTCAATGGTTTTATGCGAGTAAAATAAGGTTTTGTAAATGCAAATCCCTAACTATATATGGCCTAAAACCAATGGTTTTTTCATTGAATTTTCAAGGTTTTGTAAATGCAAATTCCTAACTATATATCCACTATAACCTATGGTTTTTTCAGTGAATTTCGATGGTTTTTTAATAGCAAATATGAAAAGCTTTAAAATGTCAAGTACGTGATAGATAAAAACATTTTCGTATTTATGCACGCTGATGTGCTTTGAACGCTGCACCCCCCCCCCCCTCCCCTCTTTTCTCTTAGTAGTACTCTCTCTTTGCAGATAGTGAACGGTAGTTAACGCAGACCTTTACCCCCGTTGTAATCCGTCGTGCCTGCTTGTCTCTCCATTTGATTGATTGTTATCCAAGCATTTACTGTTTTAGAATTGGTTCTCTTTGGATCATTCTCTATTTACAAACAAGCACAAAGTCGCAATACTCTGTTTAGTTTTTGCAGATAGTGAAAAATCGTGTAAAAAAATAAAAGTAATCGAGCAAAATCAGTAGGCCACTAATTGGATCGCTTTTTGACCTCGCTAAAATAGAAATATTAGGAACAACCCTTCATGAGAAATACAAAAATAGTGAGATGAACTGAGCTCCACACCATGAGGGCTGCAAGACAGCTCGACTCCGTCACCCACCCCGCCCAAAATAACGACAAACCCTATGCAAATATTAAAAATATAGACAACACACCAGCAAAGAAACAGGGTAAAACATTTTATTAAATAACTATTTACATAACTATTTTATACTTTTTATTGCCCGATCCGGCTAGCTCAATCGATCGAGCATGAAACTCATGCACTCTGATAGCAAGCGTTGCTACTGATGCTATGCAGACCAAAACTGGTTTTCAGTTTGTACATTTTTCTAGATTTTTCCATCCAAGGTTGGTTGACTTTGTAGAACGATGGCTTCAGATTTTCAACATACGGTGTGGTGGCGCGGACTGGGAGGGGGCGCTTCGCTCCTGCCCCCTCCCCAAGTAAGATTTTCATACGTGAAAGTACGTAAATGGTTTTGGTCCCTGAGTTGCTTCAATGTCACTGCCATTCTCAAATGGCATAAGTTCTGGATGTTGGGTGCCATAGTTCAGAGTTCTGAGCAGTGCTTATAACACTGTCTGAAGCTTATTTCCACCTACTGCAGCTTCACTATTCTCAAAGTAAGTGAGTGTCGTTTGTGGACCTGACTGCATTTGAAAACAATGTGATATGTTACCTTCCTAAACAGCTTGACGGAGGCCCCTGAGGGGCGGTGTGATGGCCATGGACTCGGAGAAGACGCTTGGCTCCGACATGTGGAAAAAGGTAGGGCTAGGACCTTTCTCAAGATTTGCCCGGCGCTAACCGCCCTTGTACCATTCAAATTTACCAAGCAATGAGGCAGGCGCCGGAGACCAGAAGGCAGGAAACAGAAGTTTTTATTCCGACGGAGCAGAACACATCAGATCGGACAACAAGGTATCGTCTCGAGGTGCTCTAACAGCCTCTCGGAGGCCTGGCCTCTTATACACTGGTTTATGGCATGTGACCTTTCTTTATTACAATCAGAACATTGTGACATAAAGGAAAAGACATCCCTGTAATCCTCGTGTCAATCCCACCCCCATATACCTTTACAATAGAGGTCCTCAACCCGCTGATAAGAGGAGGGGGTCATCACGCAGCTGAGTGTTTCGCCAAGTCTTAGGATGTGTGCGCCTGATCATATCCCAGGGGGTGGGGAGGCCCTGATCAACAGCGTATCCTTTGAAGAGGGGTGGCTCCATACAATGAGGGGCAGTAAATGGTATCTCCTGGTTTAGGCGATGGCCTCGGACCTGTGTGGTCAGTCGGACACGGGGTAAGGGGTCATCAATGGAGTGGTATTCATGCCGCGTGGACAATTGAGTGCGGAGGGAAGGTTTATCAACAGAGGGGCATTCATAGGAGGAGAGGAGGTGCTGGTCAGGCGCTGGTGTGACTCCCAAGGACAGGGTCATGCAGAAGGGTTATGCTCATGAGGGGGAGGGAGGGGGAGCCAGGGTGCGCGGAGGATGCTTGCTGGGTCAGAGGGGCACGCTGGCGATCGATCGTGGACAGGGAGACCAGGATACCTAAAATGGCTGCCGTGCACGTAGTACATAGGTGACAAGCTGGCGCAGATGATGTTCAGATCGCAAACTAAAATTCCACAGTCCTCCCTTTTAACATGTCTCGCCAACTTGTCAGTTTGGGTTTATCCCCATAAGGCCACGTATCTCTGCTTCATAGAGGGGACTCATGTGCTCTTTTCGGAAGTCCAAAGTCTTTGGGCACATACAGTTGGAAACAAGGCCGCACAAAGATGGCAGACATTGGATACTTAAGCAACACCCACATAATATCACAACAGGTATCAGCACGAGGGAAAACAACCTCCAACCCCAGTTCCTCAAAGTGTCCCAAAACCAGTTTCCAAGCGACCATCCTTCTTGTTCTTGGTGGACCTCCGAGGAAAGTCTGTGGAGGTGTTCAATTGCCTTATAGACGGAAGGCGAGTTGTCAGGCACGTAGGTGCAGCAGCTAGATCCGATGATGCGGCATGCTCCTCCTCGGTCGGCTAGGACCACATCTAGGACAAGGCGGTTTTGGAGGGTCACAAGGCGGACCGCCTGAAGCTCCGCCGTATTGTTAGCGAGGATGCCAGCGGTGATGTTGATCGTTGTTTCCACTGCCTGGGTCAGGTGCCGGATAGCGCGGCTGTTTGCCATGGGGCCCCACAGAGGAACAAGTCCCTTTGCTGCATCTAGGAACTGTGCTCCGGTGGAGTCGGTTTGTCCAATGTCATCGGCACGCCTCTGCCGGTGATGGTTGGCAGGGGCTACATACGTGGGTGGAAGGACGAAGGCAATGTAACAGATACCCTCCCAACCTTTCGGGAGCCAGGTGTAAGCTTTGGTGCCACACACAAAGTACATATTCGGAGAAGCAACAAAGGAAGGGGGGTCAACTGAATCCAATGTTCTGGTGATTCGGCAGGAACTGTGACCCACCAGTTGCGTTCCCCGACCTTCTAGGCACACAAGTCCAGTGACATTGATAACAGACAGAGCCACAGTCAGAGTGGCGGTGGTTTGTTTTTGCAGATGAGAGAAGGTGGATCTAGCTGGATTGTGGAGTACCTGTACTTCAACACGTTCTTTGGCTGGAATGTCTTTAAGAAAGGTGGCGCCTGTGAGCGCAGGACACAGGGGAGCAGAAGTCTTCCCGGTTTTGTTCAGCCAGAACCCAGAGTAGAAGTGCGACACTGTCTGGCCGGAAGTGGCGTTGTCCTTGTGGCTCTCTTGCATGAGGATCAACCAGGCGAGGCAGGAGCCGTGAATTGAGAAAGGAGAAGGGATGAAGGGGATGGAGTGTCCAGTGGCATGCAGGAGCAACCCGCAGATCCAGCAGTTTGTAACATTTGCAGCAAGGTTGTGTTGGTGCAACAGTTGCACGAAGGAATTGTTCCAGAATTCCCTGTGCCTTTCTCGCAGCTGAGGCGACAGAGAGATTAGGTGATGTTCTTTCAGGGGTGTTGGTTGTGCAGTTGGTAGCAATGCCTCGTGAGCCGGAGTGCTTTCCTCCAGAATCCAGAAGGAGGTCATGAGGAGGAGGCAGAAGAGGAGGACAATAAAGAGGGCAATTGTCTTTGATTTGTGCAAATTGTCAGTCTTTGGGTTTTTGTAGTGGGTATTTCCTGTTGCTTCCATCATCTTCTTATCTGGCGCTTCCATCATCTTCTTATCTGGCGCTTCCATCACCTTCAAGGGGCTCAGTAGCGGGCAGAACCACAGACTTCGTTTAGCTTCTCTCCCGGCAACCCTTGGTTGTGCTTAGGTCACCGCTCTGAGATTCAACTTAGTCCGTGGCCTACTTAGCCGAAACTCCCTCCTTTTGACGCAGGAAATACCCTTCTCTGGATGGCACAGTGGGATCAGAGAATTTTGCAAGTTCAAGTGCCTCAGTATCGGGATAACAGTTCAATGTCGGTCGATCTTTGCTCAGGAGCTCTTCTTGGGTGTTGACGTTTTCTGTCGTGGCCAGGTTCGCAGAGACCTTCCGGCAATGATGTGCGTGCAGCCAGTGCTTCTTCCCCTCCACTGGAAGCGCCGTTCGTGTGGTAATCAGCACTTGCCAGGGGCCCGTCCACCGGGGTTCCAGACTCTTGGTCCGTTGGAAATTTCGTATCAGAACGAAATCTCCCGGTTGGATGTCGTGGCCGGGGCCCCTGGAAGCATCGGGGATGGCCTGCTGCACCTGTTGATGAATGACAGACAACGTTTTAGTTAACTTGCACAAATAATCAGATAGTAGGACGTCTGGGACGTCATGAATGGAGGTCGGTTTGGGAGCAGTCCAGAGATTCATTGGTCGCCCAAACACGACCTCGTAGGGGGTCAAATGGTGCTTGGTGGGAGTGGAGCGCATTGATAACAAGGCCAGTGGGAGGGCATCCGGCCAGTTAAGTCCAGTGGTGGCCACTATTTTTGACAATTTCAGCTTCAGTGTGGCATTATGGCGTTCCACTAGACCGGCGGATTGGGGGTGGAAGACCGCATGAAACCTTTGCTTCACCCCCAATCCCTTTAGGATTAGTTGGATAACCTCAGCTATGAAGTGGGGGCCATTGTCGCTCCATAAAATTCGACAAAGGCCATAGCGAGGGAAGAATTCCTTCAGTAGCACTTTGACAGTAGTCATGGCAGTGTTGTCACGGGTTGCATAGGCCTCTACCCATTTGCTGAAGGCACATACGATGACTAGTACATACTTCAGGCTTTGGCATCTCTCTAGTTGTATGTAGTCCATCTGAAGGACCTCAAAGGGGTGATTGGGGGTCCCAAACCCTCCCCGGGGTACCACAGTTCCTTTCCCGGGGTTGTGTTGCAGACAGATAAGGCACTGCTGAACTAGGCGTCTGGCTGAGTCAGGGATTTTGTCGTTGTGCCAGACTTTGGAAATGAGTTCGATCATGGGTGCAGATCCTATGTGTGCGGGGGAGTGTGCCATCGTCAGTATGGGGATCAGATATGAGTCGGGCAGCAACCACTTGTTTGCATCCTTCGTTCGCCAGCAGCCCTCTTCATCCTTCAAACCCACCCTTGCCCACTTAGTCAGCTCGTGAGGGGTGCTGGCCGACTGTATGTCTCTAATCATTACCCTTGTGTCACCCCATCGTTCTGCTTGTGACCTGGTCACATACATGCGTGTCACCGTCCTATTCTCAGCTGTGGTTCGTGCAGTGATGTCGGCCAATGCATTCCCTTGTCCGACTAAGTCTGTCACCCTTTTGTGTGCCTGACATTTGATCACCGCTAATCATTTGGGGAGGAGAACTGCTTCAATCAGAGCGGAGACTAGATCTCCGTGGAGGATCGGGGTGCCGTGGGACGTCAGGAATCCCCTCTCCCTCCACAGGAGCCCAAAATGGTGGACCACCCCGAAGGCATACTGGCTGTCTGTGTATATGTTCGCGGTGGTCCCTGTGGCTATGATGCATGCTCGTGTGAGGGCTATCAGCTCTGCTGCCTGGGCAGACCGTTGTGTGATGCAGGCTGTTTCAACTACGGTTCGGGCTGTAGTTACTGTGTAGGCAGCTGAAGTGGTGCCATCTGGGAGTTTGATGCACGAGCCGTCTACCCATAGCTCTCCATCGGGGTCAGTGAAAGCAGTGTCTCGGAGGTCAATTCTACTCCTAGTTTGTTCGTCCGTGAGGGTCACACAGTCGTGTATGGGAGGAACGTCGGGGTCATTTTCAGGCAAGGGCAGTAACGTGGCAGGGTTCAAAGTCGTGCATCTTTTTAGTGTGATGTGGGGTGCAAGTAGCGTCAGTTCGTACCCCGTCAATCGTGCGCTAGTCAGGTGTTGAGTCTTGGTTTGGTTCAGGAGGGTGTCGACAGCATGGGGTACTAGCACGGTGAGGGAGTTGGAAAGTACGATTCCCTCGCTCTGACGGATAGAGACAGCAGCGGCAGCTACCGCTCGAAGGCAGGCAGGTAAGGCTCTGGCTACAGGATCAAGAGTGGCGGAGAAGTAGGCACAAGGGCGCTGCTTAGGACCAATTGATTGAGTTAGGACAGACAATGCACACCCCTCCCTTTCGTGGGTGAAGAGGGAGAAGGGTTTGGAGTAATCCGGGGTTCCTAGGACAGGCGCTGAACAGAGGGCATCTCGTAATTCCTTAAAGGATGCTTGACACTCAGGGGTCCAAGGGAGCGGGAAGGAGGCATCTTTGGTTAATAGGGCAAGTAGAGGTTTTATAATGAGACTGAAGTTAGGTAACCATTGTCTACAGAAAGAGGTTAGGCCAACCAAAGAGCGGACCTGCTTTTGTGTTTTTGGGATGGGGGTGTCTAGGATGGTTTGGATTCGGTCGGGTGTAAGTTTCCTTCCTTCTTTGGACAGGAGATGGCCTAGGTAAGTCACTTGTGGCTGGCAGAACTGCAACTTCTTTTTGGAGACCTTGTGGCCATTTTCTGCAAGAAAGTGTAGGAGTTGGACAGTGGCTGTCGTGGCAAGTGGGGTGGTGTCGGCCGCCAAAAGGATATCGTCAACATATTGGATCAACACCACTCCATCTGGTAGCTGAAAGGCATCCAGCTGCCTTTTGAGGGCCTGGCTGTAAATGCTGGGACTTTCAGTGTACCCCTGGGGAGCTCTACAAAATCGGTACGAGCAGGATTTTAAAGTGAAGCCGAAGAGATAACGGCTGTCTGGATGGATGGGGATAGAGAAAAACGCGTTCTTAAGGTCGATAACAGTGAAGGTGGTGGCAGTGGACGGGATGAGGGTCAGAATGGTGGTGATATCGGAGACTACAGGATATTGGGGTACAACCACTTTGTTAATCTCTCGTAAGTCGATGATGAAGCGGTACGCTTTCTCATCTCCTTCACCTTGCTTCTTAACAATAGGTAGGATTGGGCTGTTGCAGACGTTGCTAACCACCTCTTCAACCACTCCTGCATCTACCAGAGACTGAATGATCGCTACCAGTGCCTTCTCACCCTCTGGCGATATCCGATATTGCGGGAGTTTCGGGAGCACAGCGTCCTGTCGTACAGTTATGTGAATAGGATCAATCATCATTCGCCCCACATCAGAGTCATTTTTGGCCCATAGGTACGGAGGCAGGGTGTCAAGCAGGGACAGATCAGCATCAGTTATGGAGCACATGTGTCGTGGGGGACGGGATCTGGGTATGTTTGGGTTGTCGTACAGGATGACTCGTATTCCATCTGGGGAACACCTGATGGTAGCTCGAAAATGTTTCAGTAAGTCAATGCCCATAATGGCGTCAGGGGAGTTGGTGTCAGGTTTGAGCCCAGTTCAGATCGCCCTGTGCAGGTCCCTTCCCTTGCCCACTCGACCTTCAGGATTGATCCTTCTGCTACTCACACAAGCTGGTCACTACTGGTGGCAAGATACCGCTGTGCACGGAGCAGGCATTTCCCTGTTGCCTGAAATCGCCAGTTCTGTTAGCGTTCTAGTGTTTCCCCACGAACGCTGGCTCAGTGTACTTGAAGCGCGAGCGTTCTATTAACGTCGCACTTCAACGGTATTTCCTCCGAGAGGCGAAGGTGTCATTCGCGCTCTCTTCACAGTTAGTTATTTAGAGTATCTAAAGTCTAGTTTTAGTCAGGGTAGTGATTTTAGCCCTGAATCTTCATTGTCCGTATCTTCCCGAAGCTCCGGCGGCTTTCCTGTTTGCCGCGTCAGTCACCTTCGAAGCCCCGCTTGCCTCACGGACTTCCTTTCTGAGGTTTCCAAGCGGTTCAGTCCCATTCATAGTCCCCTGCCTCCAGTCACACCATTTTTTCCTGCTTCGTGAAACTTTCCGTTAGAGAACTGCATTCCTGGTCCTCTACTGAAAACTCTTCCGTGACAGCTTGTCATTCAGCGGCAGCGGAACCTTGTTCATGGTGAGCTCGAACCAGTTTACTTGACTGATTATTAATGTTCTATTGCACCGCTTCTTGTGTTGTGGAAACTTGGTGAAACACTTTAAAAAAGACTAGTCCATGCCAGTTTGACTTCACGCTCTACAGTTAATTGAACTGAACTTTTGGCTCCTTACTTTGGGTGTGAGAATTGGAGCTGGTGCTGCGTACTTCTTCATCTACACAGAGTCTACAAGTAGATAACAATATATATATATATATTCTTGTGTACCATCTATCATTCGTTCTCTGAGCCACAACAGCAATGCTCCATGGACCATCTCCACTGCAGCCTTACTAAGACCTTCTAGAGAGCAGCTTAACCTCACACACTCACAGGTACTTAGTATAAGGTATAGGGTAGTTTAGGAATCCGCACCTTGTAGGTCAGAACTTAGTAATTGTTGTTTTGTTTTGCAGAACTATCTTCACTAATCCTAGAGCGGAGAAGATGAATGTGTGAGCAGTCTCTCTGTTTGTCTTATCCACTTCCCCTTTCCCTGACGTCCCTGTCGCAAGAGCAATCCGGCTCAGGGGCGAAAGGGAATTGGGAGCTATCTTCACCTTCGGTGTGGTACCCCCGCGGAGCTCAGAAACTACAGGTACTTTCTGACAGATTGAAGTGCCCGCTGTTGCTCTCCGCTTGAGTATTATGGCCGAAGGATTTGATTTGAAGGCCCTGTGATCCATCCTGGAAGATTTGCAAAAGCAATTGATGGAAACCCGAGAGGAGGTTAGAAAATCCAATCAGGAGACTAACTTTCTTCGTCAGAAAATAAATGAACTCACAGTTAGTCCAAGCCCAGATTTTGGGGGTCAGAAGTCCCAAACTTTTAATCCATCTCCAGCCACCAGTGAGTTTTCCACCCAGGTAGTGCATGCTATGTCTCCCACTATTCCTCTAGCCCCTCCCGAAAGATTTATGGGTGATCCAAACAAGGCACAGGTTTTTGTTACTCAGTGTTCGTTACATTTTTTGTGCAAACCGATAATTTTCAAGGAGGATCAGTCCAAAGTGGCGTTCATGCTGTCGTACCTGAGTGGAGATGCCGCATCTTGGTCGTTGCCTTTGGTGTCTGCTAATGATCCTGTGCTGTACAATTTCAGGGAATTTAAGACAGAATTTTTACGAATCTTTGATCGGAGAGCAATCTCTCAAACCACAGATAATGAGCTTCTTGATTTAAAACAAGGAAATCGAGAGTTGGTGGCGTATTTGGCTCAGTACAATAAGCTTATAGTTGAAACTAATTGGCCTGCAGAAAAGAGAGCAGCCATATTTTACAGAGGTCTACGAGATGAATTGAAGGACGGTCTCTCTCAGATTCCTAAGAGACCCACAGACGTTTCAGAACTCATCGACCTGGTTCTTCAAATTGATCAAAGACAATCTGAGAGACGTCAGGAGCGGCGAAAAGAAACTCGACCCCTTCCTCCAAGATTTGACCGAATGCGTCCTGAGAGTGTTAAGGCTAAGGAAGAAACCACCATAGAAGAACCTATGCAAATCGGAACGGTTCGAGGACCTCTTAGCACGGAGGAGCGTGAAAAGAGAAGGCAAGGCAAATTATGTATGTACTGTGGAGGTTCAGGACATTTTGTCAAGGAGTGTCCACGGAGACCTAAGACGGCGTCATGGGTAAAAGACAAGCTCCACCAGTAGAAGGAGTTGCTCTGGTGGAAGCCGATTCTAAGTCAACTCCCTTAATCCAGTCCTTGTCAAACACCATGCAGCTTTCAGCTCCTCATCTCATACTCTCTTGCCAAATCATTTTTGGAAAAGAACAGAGTGCAAAGGTAGCAATTATGATCGATTCTGGAGCTACTGGAAATTTTTGCGATATTTTGTTTGCTAAGCGTTTGGGAATAAATTTTGTGAGAAAAGACAAACCAGAGCCGGTGCGAGCTGTTGATGGAACTCCTTTATCTTCCGGTCCGATAGCCTTTGACACGGAGACCATCTCTGTGATTGGGCCTGGAGAACATTATAGTTACCTCCGATTTAGTTTAATTGATGCTCCTCAATTCCAACTCATTTTGGGCCTGCCTTGGTTAACGGAACATAACCCGAAGATTGATTGGGCTAAGAGAACTGTAGACTTGGCTTCCGAATTTTGTTTGGAACACTGTTTTCATTCCCCCCCACAGAAGAGAGAGTCCAGTGAAACCTACTGTTTGGCTAATCAACCGCAAGTAATTTGTTTGGTGGAACTTCCAGAAATTCCTGCGCAGTATCAAGACTTGAAAGCAGTGTTTGATGAACAAGAGGCGCAAAGACTTCCCCCTCATCGGGACTACGACTGTACTATAGAATTGGAACCAGGTGCTTCGCTGCCATGTAGTCGCATATATGCTCTTTCAGAATCTGAAAATTTGCATTTGAAGGAGTACCTTGACAAAAACTTGGCCTCTGGATTTATTCGGCCCTCTCAGTCCCCAGTTTCTTCCCCTCTTTTTTTTATTCCGAAGAAGGACAAAAGTCTGAGGACTTGCATAGACTACAGGGCCTTGAATTTGGTGACCAGAAAGAACCGTTACCCATTGCCACTTATCTCCGAACTTCTGGATCAGGTGAAGGAGGCTCAGATCTACACCAAATTGGATCTGAGGGGAGCCTACCATTTGGTTCGGATGGCAGAAGGAGATGAGTGGAAGACGGCATTTCGGACACGTTATGGTCTTTTTGAGTATCAGGTCATGCCCTTTGGGTTGTGCAACGCTCCTGCAGCATTCCAACATTTTGTAAATGACATACTTCGAGAATTCCTGGATCGATTCGCAGTTGTCTATATTGACGACATCCTAATTTTTTCCAAGAACACTGAGGAACATGTCCAGCATGTTCGGGCCATTTTGGAATGTCTCTTAAAAAATCAACTCTATGTGAAATTGGAGAAATGTGTATTTCATTCCACCAAGGTTGAGTTTTTGGGGTTCATACTCTCCCCAGAGGGAGTCTCCATGGATGAATCGAAGCTCAAAGCAATCCGAGATTGGCCTGCTCCTTGTTCAGTAAAAGAAATCCAACGTTTTTTAGGTTTCGCCAATTTTTATCGGCGATTTATTCAGAATTTTTCGGCAAAGGTGAGCCCCATTACTCGATTGTTGCGAAAGAACGAAAGGTTTGTTTGGGGGTCTGAGGCAGAAGAGGCCTTTCAATTCCTTAAAGAATCATTCGTCACAGCTCCCATTTTGCAACACCCAGATCCTTTGGAACCATTTTTTGTAGAGGCGGACGCTTCCAATCTGGCCATAGGGGGAGTTTTGTCCCAACGTCACAAGAAAACTGGACAACTTCATCCTGTGGCTTTTTATTCTCGAAAACTTACCCCAGCAGAAGTCAATTACGCCATAGCTGACAAGGAATTGTTGGCAGTCAAAGTAGCGTTTCTTGAGTGGCGACATTACCTGATGGGAGCCAGACATGTGGTAACCGTATTTACTGACCATAGAAATCTGCAATTCCTTAAGTCAGCACAAACTTTGACTCCACGACAGCTCAGGTGGTCTTTATTCTTTGCTGACTATGACTTTGTCCTCACGTATAAACCTGGAGTAACCAATGGAAAAGCAGATGCCCTCTCTCGGTTAACTGAGAGCGAGAGCCCGGAGGCGAAGACAGAAGAACTTCTCATTCCTATTAATAAGATTGTGGCAGTCACAGTGGATGATGAGTTTGAAGAAAAGATAGTCCTGGAATTCAAGAGGGAAGAATACTCCAATTGGGAGAACGGAGGTCCAGACCGTTCTGTAAAAGATGGGAAACCATATTTTCAGGAAAAGATGTTCGTCCCTGGAGAGAAACTGCGAGAGGAGATCATTCACAGGTTTCATGATCAGCCCATGGCTGGCCACAAAGGAGTCTTGAAAACCTTGGAGTTGTTAAAGCGAAATTATCTTTGGCCAGGTATGGAAGCTCAGGTTCGACAGTATGTTGCCACTTGTGAACTATGTTTGAAAGGAAAAAGTCTCCGACAGTCTCCACAGGGACTTTTAATGCCTTTACCTGTACCTCCCTATCCATGGCACACTGTTTCCATGGACTTTATAGTAGAGTTACCATCCTCACAAGGGAAGTCAGTCATTTGGGTGGTGGTCGATCAATTTTCTAAAATGAGTCATTTTATTCCCCTCAAAAGCCTTCCAAACGCCACTGAGTTAGCCACCTTGTTTGTACAACACATAGTTAAACTACATGGAATCCCGAAGGTTGTGATTTCTGATAGAGGTCCTCAGTTTGTGTCTAGATTTTGGAGATCCTTTCTCAGAGGTCTGGGGGTGGACTCTCGTTTGTCCACCGGTTATCATCCTGAGACCGATGGACAGACGGAGAGGGTAAATCAAGATTTAGAGCAGTACTTGCGTCTGTATCTAATGGATCAGGAGGGAGATTGGCCTTCTTTACTAGCTCCAGCAGAATTTGCCTACAATAACTCAGAGCATTCCGCCACTGGTTATTCTCCTTTCTACTTGAATTCAGGTCGGCACCCCAACATGTTGGTGGGTAGAGTAGTTGAGGATGTCCCAGCTGCAGAAGAAGTAATACGAGAGTTACAGTCAGCCTTTCAGTTAGCCACTGCAAATTTGATTAAGGCCAAGGCTTCCTTCAAGAAACAAGCGGATAAGGGTCGTAAGGCAAATCCAGTCTTTCATCCTGGGGATCAAGTTTGGGTTTCCACGCGTCATATGCGCTTGCGGGGAAACCGAAAGTTTCAACCCAGGTTTGTAGGACCTTACTCAGTAGACAGAATGATAAATCCAGTTAGTGTAAGGCTTCACTTACCCCCAACCTTGAAGATCCACCCCACTTTTCATGTATCTCTGATTCGAAAGAATCCACCTAATCTTCGTAAGGTTCTTCCACCAGTTTCAGTGCAGGTTGATTCTTCGGAGGAGTTTGAAATAAAGAGAATTCTGGATTCCAAGTTTAGGAAGGGACAACTATTCTACTTAGTGGACTGGAAGGGTTACGGTCCTGATGAACAATCTTGGGAACCCAGTTCTAATGTTCACGCTGCTAGATTGGTGAGGGAGTTTCACAAGACTTATCCACACAAACCTAGAAAGGGGGCTTTGGTGGGGGGTACTGTCAGGTTTGAGCCCAGTTCAGATCGCCCTGTGCAGGTGCCTTCCCTTGCCCACTCGACCTTCAGGATTGATCCTTCTGCTACTCACACAAGCTGGTCACTACTGGTGGCAAGATACCGCTGTGCACGGAGCAGGCATTTCCCTGTTGCCTGAAATCGCCAGTTCTGTTAGCGTTCTAGTGTTTCCCCACGAACGCTGGCTCAGTGTACTTGAAGCGCGAGCGTTCTATTAACGTCGCACTTCAACGGTATTTCCTCCGAGAGGCGAAGGTGTCATTCGCGCTCTCTTCACAGTTAGTTATTTAGAGTATCTAAAGTCTAGTTTTAGTCAGGGTAGTGATTTTAGCCCTGAATCTTCATTGTCCGTATCTTCTCGAAGCTCCGGCGGCTTTCCTGTTTGCCGCGTCAGTCACCTTCGAAGCCCCGCTTGCCCCACGGACTTCCTTTCTGAGGTTTCCAAGCGGTTCAGTCCCATTCATAGTCCCCTGCCTCCAGTCACACCATTTTTTCCTGCTTCGTGAAACTTTCCGTTAGAGAACTGCATTCCTGGTCCTCTACTGAAAACTCTTCCGTGACAGCTTGTCATTCAGCGGCAGCGGAACCTTGTTCATGGTGAGCTCGAACCAGTTTACTTGACTGATTATTAATGTTCTATTGCACCGCTTCTTGTGTTGTGGAAACTTGGTGAAACACTTTAAAAAAGACTAGTCCATGCCAGTTTGACTTCACGCTCTACAGTTAATTGAACTGAACTTTTGGCTCCTTACTTTGGGTGTGAGAATTGGAGCTGGTGCTGCGTACTTCTTCATCTACACAGAGTCTACAAGTAGATAACAATATATATATATATATTCTTGTGTACCATCTATCATTCGTTCTCTGAGCCACAACAGCAATGCTCCATGGACCATCTCCACTGCAGCCTTACTAAGACCTTCTAGAGAGCAGCTTAACCTCACACACTCACAGGTACTTAGTATAAGGTATAGGGTAGTTTAGGAATCCGCACCTTGTAGGTCAGAACTTAGTAATTGTTGTTTTGTTTTGCAGAACTATCTTCACTAATCCTAGAGCGGAGAAGATGAATGTGTGAGCAGTCTCTCTGTTTGTCTTATCCACTTCCCCTTTCCCTGACGTCCCTGTCGCAAGAGCAATCCGGCTCAGGGGCGAAAGGGAATTGGGAGCTATCTTCACCTTCGGTGTGGTACCCCCGCGGAGCTCAGAAACTACAGGTACTTTCTGACAGATGGAGGAGAGCAGAAATGTCGCGTCAGTGGTGTTGTTTTCTAGGTCAAAGGTAATAGGTACAGACAGGGGGTTAGTGGAGGGCGTTCCATCGAAACCTATCGACGTTATGTGTGAGCCAGACAAGGGTGCCCTTGGAATCAGTCGTTTTGATAACACACTACGTGTCGCCCCAGTGTCTACCAAGAATGGAGACTCTGTACCCAGGACCTTAGCGGTGACATAAGGACCTTGCTGGTCAACACAGAGCTCGACTGGATCCCTCCCTTGCCCCTGGCAGTCCTATGCAAAGTCGGGGGCATTTTCACCTTCGGACAGCTGATATTGGTTCTGTTGGGGACGGTCAAACGTGTTCAATCTCCCTGACCTGTCATTGTTGGTGTCGTTAGTGTGCCCTCGTCCTTGTACTCTATTTCTCGGCCCTCCTGCCACATCCCTGGAGTCCCTATTTCTATTCATCTCTAGTAGAACCGGACACTGGGATTTCCAATGGCCAAACCCTTTGCAGAAGGCGCATTGGTCATTGCTAATGTCTCTACGTCCAGTGTGAGGTGTTGGGGTGTGATCTTTAGAAGGTAGATCTCTGGGGGTGGTTGATTGGTAGTTCCCCCTTTGGTGTTCTCGTCCTACCAATATACCTTGTATCTGGGCTATCATTACCCTTTCTTTTAAATCTTTCTTCTTTTTCTCGGACGCCCTATCATTCTCATTCTTTTGGTGCTCGTAATACTGAGCCATCTGAAGGATAGCTGCGGGTTTGGAGGCTCCCCAACTACTCTCGCTCGTCTGCAGCTTTTGGGAGACTTCTTGTGTTAGGCCCTTTACGTAATTTTGTACAAACTGGTGCTGTCCGGTTGCGGTGGTCATGTCTTTGCCACTGTAGTCGGAGAACACTGTCTCGAATCGGGAGAAGTATTCTGACACATCTTCCTGCGGTTTCTGTCGACAGGCCGTGACTATCGACCAATCTACCTTTCTTTCTGGGATCAGTGTCTTTAATTTCTGGACTAGTTTGTCTGGGAGTTCCAGTATGTCCTTTACTGGTTTCCTTCCAGGCTCTCGTTGTCCATCTAGTTTACCGAGTTGGTCCCAGGTATGTCCAAACAGATCCGTGTGGTCAGCCTTCCGGATTTGCTTCCACACGTCAGCTGGCAGGCATAACCCAAAGAACAAGTCAATGTCCGCTAAAGTCATTATTGTCGAACCCAAGGCTGTACCCAATTCGGTATAAAATGCTGTTGGGTTCTTTCTTAAATCGGGCAGGGTTTGTTTAAAGGTTAGGATATCTTGTCGGTCCCATGGTTGGTAAACCCAATTGTACACAACCCTCCCTTTTGCATCTGTATGATTAATATCATCGCTCGTTCCCTGGCCACGTGGCGGGATCCAGTAAGGGGCCGCCTCTCTGATGGGCATCATAGTATTGGCTACTTCTACTGAGGTCGTTTCAGGGATTGTAACGTTAGCTTCTGGTTTTTGTTCCGTGAGGTGGCGGAGGACCTCAAGCATCTGCATGAAGAGCTCCGTCGCCTCACATTCAGTCCCATCTCCAACATCAATCTTCCTATACAGCGTTGTTAGTTTAGCGGGACCCTTACTTTGATACCTATCTTCATATGCGTTCAGGGTGTGGTAGCTGAATCGCAAGATGAAATGCCGTCTGTGGCTGTCGGCATGTGAATTATATACGCTCATTGTGTAATCTTCGCTCTCCCTTCGTTCTACTAATGTTTTTGCTATTTTATCGATCCCATCCCGCTCATTTTTGCTCAACCTATTTGGTCTGGCTGGTGGTTGTTTGCTAGCCTCGGGATCGTCTGACGAAGTTGTTAATGTGGCTGGTGTGGAGGCCGTGAGGGCCGGTGCACTAGCGCCAAGGTCGTTCTCGTTTGCACTTAGGGCCTGCGGGTGTTGTTGGCAGGGGGCATACGGAGGGGGCATGTAGATGATTGGGGGACCTAGTAGTAACTCATCGTTCGCCCGCTGTTTGGAGGGCAATTCAGGGTAGAGCGCAGAGGGGGTCCTAACAGGACATTGGCCTGTCGACCCTGATTCTTGGTTTTGTGTAGCTTCCTTTCTTTCTTTTATTTCCTCTTCTAGTTGCTTTGCGGCCAGGTGGGCTGCCTTTCGTAATTCTTTCCCTATTTTTGCTTCTTCTCTTTTCTTTCGTTGTTCCGTTTCTTTGCGCCACATGCCGATACTGTCGAGCATAGTGGGCGTAGTTTTATTTTTCTGGAGCGCTATTTCTAATGCTTTTATCTTATGATCATCAAAGGAACCTATCAGTGGCCACTGACTTTCAGGGTTCTTTTTTGTATATTTATGCCATAGTTTAGTGTAAGCTATAGCGACTAGTCCATACTTAGTGAACATGTCCTTATTAGGGGTGCCCTCCAGTGGAGCTGGATGGTTCATCTCTAATAAGCGGTCCGGGCTAAACAGGCTACCAACCAGTGGGGAGAAGATAGGCATGACGGATTACAACGGGGACAAAAGTCTGCACTACCTATCTTATCACGGCGGGCAAAGACTAGACAGAATATTTCTATTCTCCGTTGTTTGCCGACGGTGAATACCTCAAACGAACCAATACCGAACAATCGGTCAATCAAACAATCAGTGGGGAGAATAAGTGGGCACGAAAAGTTATCGTTACCCACTCTTTCTTTACCTGCAAAGAGAGACCTTGTTCTTCCCTGTTTGCAGACAGAGAATCTCCAGACAACAATCCACGAACGACAGTTCGGGAAAACAGTGGGGGAGGAAGATAGGCACGACGGGTTACAACGGGGACAAAAGTCTGCGTTACCTATCCTTCACTGTTTGCAAAGAGAGAGCCTGTTGTTTTCTCCGTTTGCAGACAGCGAATCTCCAGAGGTTTCAACAAAGCGTAATACTAGTATTATCCAAACAAAACAATCTTTTCTCAATTCGTCGTGTTTACACGACCTTACCCGGACCGCATGGACGGTTTCCTGTCCTCTGGATCCAGCGCCCGATCGTCCTCTCTCCTTCGTGATGTTCGTGGCACTCCTGATGGTTCCCAGTCAGGACCGTAGATCACTCGAGAGAGGTCTGTTCAGAACTAGTGAAGGTCGGATGATCGGCTGTCAGACGAGGGTCTATCGGACACGAGCTCTTCCCGATCGTTGCAGTCGTTCACTCTGTCGTCGGGACCTCTCCCACTGGATCTACGTGTCGCTGATGGGCCCCACGTGGGCGCCAATTGTGGAAAAAGGTAGGGCTAGGACCTTTCTCAAGATTTGCCCGGCGCTAACCGCCCTTGTACCATTCAAATTTACCAAGCAATGAGGCAGGCGCCGGAGACCAGAAGGCAGGAAACAGAAGTTTTTATTCCGACGGAGCAGAACACATCAGATCGGACAACAAGGTATCGTCTCGAGGTGCTCTAACAGCCTCTCGGAGGCCTGGCCTCTTATACACTGGTTTATGGCATGTGACCTTTCTTTATTACAATCAGAACATTGTGACATAAAGAAAAAGACATCCCTGTAATCCTCGTGTCAATCCCACCCCCATATACCTTTACAATAGAGGTCCTCAACCCGCTGATAAGAGGAGGGGGTCATCACGCAGCTGAGTGTTTTGCCAAGTCTTAGGATGTGTGCGCCTGATCATATCCCAGGGGGTGGGGAGGCCCTGATCAACAGCGTATCCTTTGAAGAGGGGTGGCTCCATACAATGAGGGGCAGTAAATGGTATCTCCTGGTTTAGGCGATGGCCTCGGACCTGTGTGGTCAGTCGGACACGGGGTAAGGGGTCATCAATGGAGTGGTATTCATGCCGCGTGGACAATTGAGTGCGGAGGGAAGGTTTATCAACAGAGGGGCATTCATAGGAGGAGAGGAGGTGCTGGTCAGGCGCTGGTGTGACTCCCAAGGACAGGGTCATGCAGAAGGGTTATGCTCATGAGGGGGAGGGAGGGGGAGCCAGGGTGCGTGGAGGATGCTTGCTGGGTCAGAGGGGCACGCTGGCGATCGATCGTGGACAGGGAGACCAGGATACCTAAAATGGCTGCCGTGCACGTAGTACATAGGTGACAAGCTGGCGCAGATGATGTTCAGATCGCAAACTAAAATTCCACAGCCACCCTCCCCAAGTCTTATAGCACTGGTGTAGCCTGAGATCGCCCCCGACATAGGCGGCCGGCTCCCGGGGTCCGGCGGAACTTTTTGCCTTTTGATGACTCTTCAATTCTGGACCTTGTCCCACAATCCGTTTGACCTGAAGACACGCTGTAGTGGGGCGCCCCTTTACCGTTTCAGTTGCCATTCCGCCCGCTTTTGCTACACTGTGCCTCTTCCGCCATTCAGCTGTTTACCGCCCGCTCTTGCGACTACAGCGTCTCGCTCATCATGTAGTTGAGTTGCTCCCGCTCTTGCGGTGCAGCGATAGGCGGCTGCCACAGGACTCTCAAAATGGCGGCCGGCTCTTCGGTTTTGGGCCTGGTCCACTAAAATGGCCCTGGGACACCTTTGAACTCGGACGCTTCCCTGATAGGGCTTGGGTCCCATTCTCGAAAGCGTCCCCTCAGCCGTGAAGATTCTACAAAAGTCTTGGGGGCCCCCGACTCCCGCAGGCTTCTGGTGGGGAGCGGCTGCCATGTCTGCTCGTGGAATGGCCACGACGGAGCTACGAGATGGTAGTGCTCTCATGCTGACGCCAGCTTTAGTCTGAAACATCCAGAAACACTGTAGACTACCAATTCGATCAGTTCCGGTAGCGCCCCAACATGACCCGGAAGAGAAGAACTTGCCCTCCCCTCTTTGACTGATGGTTCTTGTTGCCTGTCCCCTCTGTTGTCATTTAACAGAACTTTTTCGACTGCTGAAAGGGGTTGTGTTCCGAACGCTGGTTGGTGGAGACATTTTGTCTATATTCTTGACCTACGTTGTCGCGTAATGCGTTATATGACACGCCGCGTTAGCGCACCCGGAAGTGATCCGAGGCGCGGCGCGCAGCGCGTAACGTAAGCATAACAGGTCATGTGACTTGTTAATAAAACTTTTCATTGGTTCATTTTACTTTTGTTATTTTAATGATGAAAAGCTTGGTCATATGACCTAAAAAATACGCTTTTTATTGATTTCGATCTTCTTGACGGAGCCGTTGAGTAAAAGAGGCTCGGCCTGCTGTCTTAGTCGCCGATACGCCTGATTATCAGATTCTTATCGATCACTTTATGTTGCAGGAGTGGAAAACACAACTGCCCTTGACCATTTATCTTTACTGCGTTCCTACATATTATACCTTTCATCCGTCATGTAATTGGACTACTTTATTTCACTTGCCTTTTACTGATTCGAAAACAGTGACTAAACGTAAAAACTTTACCAATGTAAATACTACTACCATGTTTTGTTTTAAAAACCTTTATTGTGAAAATGTCAGTATACAAATACGGGCCTATAACCACGTGGGCCGGCCACGGAGCAAAATGGAATCGTATATGATGAGGAGACATTTACACTGTAGAGGAACGCAACGAGCGGGCCATTAGGTTGCAAGAACTAAGATGTCTAACAGTTGCGGAATCGGTGGACGTACATTTTGTAATTAAAATAAGACAGGACCACTTACAATAAAATTTTCTAGATATACATTTGCGGGCAAGGAGTTGCGAGTCCCATTTATACCGGCGCCATTTTGGGCGAGGCCGGGCAGGTCCAAGATATAGTCAAAATGTCTCCACCAACAATCGGCCGGACCAGAACCCCTTTCGGCCCTTTATGCTACAAGATGGTGTCTTCCATTCAGAAAATATTGTTGGCAGCATTTTGAAAGGAAAGATAAACAGCCGTTCTCCTAGTGAGTCTCACATTGTTACATTTAGGAAGAATGTTGAAGAGTAATATGTGGAAAATCTGAAGCCATTTTTCTACAAACTCTCAATCAGCCTTGGATGGAAAAAAAAATCCTGAAGAATGTACAAACTGAAAACCAATTTTTGTCTGTATAGCATCAACAGCAACGCTTGAGTCAGCTTTGTGTCAAGCCGCCATTTTCATTCAATCAATAGCGTCCCCCTGCACACATTCAGGAACCTGGTCGTGTCTTCAGGTGAAACGGATTGTGGGACAAGAAGCAGAAATGAAAAGGAAAAAAGTTCCGCCGGACCTCGGAAGCCGGCCGCCTATGTCATGGGCGATCTTTGGCCACACCAGGGCAATAGTGAAGCTGCAGCAGGTGCAAAAGAGCTTCAGACAGTCTTACAAGCACTGCTTTTCTAAACATTTTTTTGTATTTTTGCACAGTTTTATATATTTTTTTTGTTTTTGATGGAGGGGAAACAACAAAAAACAGGCATTGAAAAAAGCTCAAAAGTGCAGGGCGCCTTGTGCTGGTTCCGACCTATTCACACATCGGTCCACTACTGACATCACCTCATAAGCCAACGGGGCACGCCACGCCGACTTTCGGCGCAGCATTGTAGGATGGCCACACCAGTGCGGCAACTTGCTGGACACCACCTCGGTGCCATCCGGATCTCGGCGCGTTCGAGTCACTGTACCGCAAAACTGACCGGAACTTAGCTGGACACGCCGTCTTTCGGCGCAGCATTGTAGGATGGCCATACCAGTGCGGCAACTTGCTGGACACCACCTCGGTGCCATCCGGATCTCGGCGCGTTCGAGTCACTGTACCGCAAGAGTGACCGCAACTCAGCTGGACACGCCGTCTTTCGGCGCAGCATTGTAGGATGGCCACACCAGTGCGGCAATTTGCTGGACACCACCTTGGTGCCATCCGGATCTCAACGCGTAGTGCTGCCTTCGGCCTAATCGCACATCGGTCCGCTACTGACGCCGCCTCATGTGCCAACGGATTTTCTACGCTTTTTGTAGCCCTATGCCGCATAACAGGTCATGTGACTTGTTTATAAAACTTTTCATTGGTTCATTTTACTTTTCGTTTCCTAAAGATGGAAGGCTTGGTCATATGACCTAAAAATAACACTTTTCATTGGTTTAGAACATTTTTTTTTCCCAAACGATGAAAGCCCCACCTTGTTTCTGGATCATTCAGACTGAAGCTGGCGTCAGCATGAGAGCACCACCATCTCGTGGCTCCGTCGTGGTCATTCCGCGAGCAATCATGGCAGCCGCTCCCCACCGGAAGCCTGCGGGAGTCGGGGGCCCCCAAGACTTTTGTAGAATCTTCACGGCTGAGGGGACGCTTTTCGAGAATGGAGCCCAAGCCCTAGCAGGCAAGCGTCCGAGTTCCAAGGTGTCCCAGGGCCATTTCAGTGGACCAGGCCCAAAACCGAAGAGCCGTCCGCCATTTTAAGAGTCATGTGGCAGCCGCCTATCGCTGCACTGCAAGAGTGGGAGCAACTCAACAACATGGTGAGCGAGACGCTGTAGCCGCAAGAGCGGGCGCAACTCAGCTGGATGGCCGCAACCTGGGGAGGCCCGTTCACGCCGCCTCCCCCACGCCCCCCCCCCGGGCCGCCCCACGCCAATTTTCGGAGCAGCATTGTAGGATACCAAAACCAGTGCGGCAGTTTAGTGGACATCACCTGGGTGCCATCAACATCTCAGCGCGTTCTGCTGGCTTGGGACTATTCGCACAACAGACCGCTACTGACGAGGCCTCCCCCCGCACCACCCGGGACGCCCCACGCCAATTTTCGGAGCAGCATTGTAGGATCCCAAAACCAGTGCGGCACCCAGGCGACATCACCTGGGTGCCGTCCAGAACTCTGCACGTTGTGCTGCCTTGGGACTATTCGCACAAAAGACAGCTTCTGACCATTGTTGCTTTTTTGGGTGAAAAATGTTTAAATGTTTTTACAGTTTTTGTTCCGTTCATTATATTTAAATGTTAATAAAGTTTTATAATCTTACTTTGTTGGAGTGTTATATATTTTTTTTAAAAACGGGTGAATGGGGCCTTGAATCGGGTTATTGTCATGTGTGGGCTTTGGAAGTGTGCTGCTGCAGGATCGGACATTTCAAACTCAAATGCACGCTCTTTTTCTTACCTTTCCGAAGCATGGAGCGCAATAGCAGGCAGAGAAAGGGTGATGCACGTGTTGAACACTACCTGACCTGGCAAGTTGCTGGCAGTGCCCCCCCGCCCGCTCCTGAAAGAGGACACACACACACCGCCGCCCCGAGTACTTCACAAATCTTTAAAAGACCATGCGCTTGTTCATGAGGCTTAAATGGTTTATCACCTCTTCTAGAACCCCTGCATCGACCCTCTGACGTTTCCTGGAAAAATTACCACGTAACACAATACTACCAAGCCCTGTCAGCTGAAACCCCCGAGGAATCGTGGGGCATATTATCAAGGGGGTTTATCTCCGCTTTTTTGGCTTTAAAAGCCATGAAAGCGGAGATAAAATTATCTCCCTATTACCAAGCTGTCGCTAACACCAGTTAGTGACAGCTAAAAGGAGATAGCGACCATCTTGGGCCCCGCTTTGCATGTCAGTGATACTTATCACTAATGACATGCAAAGTGGGCGTGCCAAGATGTTAGCGACTGGAAACAGTCCCTAACATCGCTATCTCCTATTACCAACTTTTGGAGATATTCGCGCTAAGCGCGAATATCTCCAAAAGCTAACACCTGCCCTGAGCAGTTCTTAGCCATGTTATCCAATGGGAGGTGGATAACATGGCTAAGAGCATTTGCTCGATAATACATGAATATCGCTGACTTTTCTGCGATAATAGCAAGGTTTATCTGCGATAAAAATCGCCGATGTGCGGCGATAATTTTTGTCTCTAAACAAGTTAGAGACAAAAATTATCGCTAGTTGTTCGTAATATGCCCCCGGGTTTTTGCTTGCAGAAATCGGGAGGCGGGAGACTAGCACTGAAATCAGTAGTCTCACGCCTGAATCGGGAGGGTTGGCATGTCTGGATTCTCTACAGCTGGGGCCATAAACTACATCCGCAGGGGTAGGTGATAGCCTGGGACCAGCCTGGCATCTAAAATGGCTGCCGTGCACGACAAAATTGTGGCATTGGAAAAAAGGCAAGATGGCGCAGCCGCTGGAAGACATGTATCAACATATATGAGCCTCCTCAGCCACCCTCAGGAAACATAGGGGATTAGGATACGTCTCCCGCACCCCCTTATACCTAGTAATTTAATTAACGAAGCACAAAATGGCGAATTCCCGTTTCGCTACCAGTTTGCGGCCCAGTTCGCGGCCCGTAAAGCGCTTCTACCGTGAAAAATCATTTTTTTTTTTTTTTTCCCCACGGAACCCTTTAATAACCCCAACAACATTCCTAGGGGGTCAAGAGGGGTATACCTTGCCCCCTTTCATTAAATTCCCCCTTCGTTTTTCACCTCTTCTTCTCTCTCGATCCTACCGAGAGATAAGATGGCGGCCGCTCCGGACTGTTTAGAATGTTGACAGACACCGGAGAGCCAATCAGCTTTCTGCACGCAAAGTTCCGTTTCGCGAAAAGTAAGCGAACCGGTGCGCAGCCTGGAGCGCTGTTACAGATATATATCTTGTTTTAAACGTTAATTTCTCAAAAACTACTGGAGCACATATATTGAGACCTAGCAAAGGCACATCGGGCTAACAGTCCCTACAATTTTGCCAAGTTTCGTGCAAATCCATTCAGCCGTTCGAGCTAAAAGTGAGTCCAACCGCCCTATAAAAATTAACATGGGAAAAACGCGTTTTGGGACCCCCCTTTTTTCTCGGCCCCCCCTTGATGAAACCCCCCCAAATTTTCAAGGGCTGCTCAGAAACAAAATGTGCCATTTTCCTGAAAATTTCAGCCGATTCCGTCCACAAACGCCAAAGTTATTAGACATAGAATTTTCAAAAATCCCATAGGGAAAAAATCCTAACTATATATACCTACTGGCGACCGCCAGTAGGTAATATACACACATGAAAACTAAACAGGCCCTTCCCT